>NW_004754928.1:1448091-1473928 GCF_000188695.1 Salpingoeca rosetta | reverse complement strand
TTCAAGGAGGGGAGCGGCAGTGGGTCCGATGCTGTGCTGCTGTGACAACAACAACAACAATCACAATAACACTGCACCCATCTGGCGTTGTGTTGTGTTGTGTTGTGTGCTTGGATCCGAGCCACTGCACGCATCATCGTCCACCGCTTTGTCAGCAGTCGGTTATCCGTGGAATGTTTGTGTATGTTTTTTCACCAATTCTCCACATCCACAACAAGCAAGAAGATAGCTGAGAGATGTTGAGGGGAGCTGGTGTGCTGGTGGCCGTTGTGGCCGTGCTTGCGTTGGCTGCAGGCGTGCAGGAGGTGCGTGGGTACGCAGTTGAGGTGGACGCACATGCTGAGGAGTGCTTCTTTGACCAAATCAAAACGGGGACCAAGGTCGGCGTCAACTTCCAGGTCGCCGAGGGCGGTTTCCTCGACATTGACGTCAAGGTGTGTGTGTGTTTATGCTGTTTGTTGTGTTCTTGTGTGCGTCTGTGCGTGTTTGCTCTTGTGTGTGTAAATGTGTGTGCGTGAGTGTGCTTGTTTGTTCTTGTGTGATGTGTTGTGTGCTGTGCTGTGCTATGCGTGCGTGCGTGTGTGCTGTGATGCTCATTTCTCAAGTAGCTGCGGGTGTCAGACATTGCTGCTCACTCATTCACATGCTGCTGGTGACAATGGGTGGCACTAGATTACTGGGCCCGATGGCAAAATCATCTACTCTGGGGAACGTGAGACGGATGGCAAGTACACGTTCTCCGCGCACATGGATGGCCGATACACGTACGTTCTTCACGCCCAATTGAAGGGAACACGAAGATGCGCGCGTGTTGATATGTTTGCGACTTACTTGAGTGTGTGTGTGTGTTTGTGTTGATGATATGTGTGAGTGTGTGTGTGTGTGTTTGTGTTGATGATGTGTGGATTGAGGTTGTCATTGCCAGCAAGTATCGCTTGTGCTCATGTGGCTGACCAACGCCTCATTCTCGGTCATCTCTGTTCTTCCATCCATCTGCACATTCACACCCACACACACACACGTGCACACAGGTACTGCTTCAGCAACGCCATGTCCACGGTGACGCCAAAGCTCGTTGTGTTTAGCGTGAACATTGCTGGCCAAGAAGGCTTTGTTCCCGATGACCTCGCTGGTAGGTTGCTCGTTCAACATGCGTGCGTGCGTGTGTGAATTCGTGTGTGGATGTGGATGTGGAGTTGCATGTGTTTGTGTGTTTCCACTCTGCACGCATTGCAGCAAGCACATGCATGTGTACACAATCCTTCCTCTTCCACGTTGCTTCTTGTCAACCTCTCATCCCACCACTCATCACACCACTCATCACACCACTCATCACACCAATCATCACACCTCTCTCTCTATCTCTCACCCACCTCTCATCCCACAACCCCTTTCACCCCATGGCGCAGGCAAGCACGACAAGTTGCACGACATGGTGGAGGAGCTTGCAGAGGCCGTCATGGCTGTCAAGCGGGAGCAAGACTACATGATTGTTCGGGAACGCACCCACCGCATGAGTAAGGCAGTAGAAGTGATGGTGGTGGTGGTGGTGGTTTGGGGCGACGGGATGGCTGGGTGGTGGACATGTTAACACAAGCACGCAGCCTGCGGTCCTTACAGAAACACCCTGACTCGCACACACAAAAGCAAACGTACACACACACACACACACACACACACACACACACACACACACACACACACACACACACACACACACACACACACACAAACGCAAACGTGCACACACACACACACACACACACACACACACACACACACACACACACACACACACACACACGTTTACACTCTCTCACACATGCGCCCTCCCCTCTCGCCCATCTCCAACCACAACACTCCACAGTCAACGACAGCACCAACTCGCGGGTGGTGTGGTGGTCGTTCTTTGAGGCCGTTGTGCTGATCCTCATGACCATCGGGCAGGTCTACTACATCAACCGGTTCTTCGAAGTCAAGCAGATGGTCTAACTCAAGCACAGACAAAAGCAGCCCCCACAGACGCAACGGCACTACCCATGCACCCACACACCCACACATGCACACATGCACGCACTGCGTGTTCACTGTTCTCTTCCTTCCCACCTGCGTTGCGTTGATGTGTGCTGCAATAAAAACAATCACAAGCCAACACAAATTGCAGCGTGTGCGTGCGTGTGTGCGTGCGTGCGTGCGTGAGTGAGGGTGTGTGCGGGCGAGGGTGTGTGCCGGCGAGGGTGTGAGAGTCTGGTCGCGCTTCCTTCCTTTCCTCACATCATCACTCCTCTTTTCCACTGTCCTCAAGCTCAAATCCTCTGATTATTTTCACTTTTTTTATTCTTCATGCGGAAATCTTTAGAGAAAACAGCAAAGAAGTCTGACAAGCGAAACAAAGCGCAGAAAAGCGTCAACACAAATACACACACACACACACACACACACACACACACACACACACACACACAAGAGCAGTCAGTGCCATCCGCTTCCCTCCAACCACCACCACCCACCAAGACGCAAGAAGGAAGGAGAAGAAGAAGAAGAGGTGAGTCCGTGTGTGTGTGTGTGTGTGTGTGTGTGTGTGGATGAGGTGTGGGTGCGTTGATGTGGGTGTGTTGTGAAAGTGTGCGTTGTGTGGGTATGTGTGAAGGTTGGGCTGGGAGCGGTTCCACGCCTCCTTGTTGCTGCTTTGCTTCCTTCCCGTCTGTGTTTGTTTCACTGCCCAAAGTCCCGTGCTTGTTTTGGTTGTGCGGTGTTGTCACTTTTTGTCTTTTGTCTTCTCTGTCATCGACAACCATAAGCGGCGCACTTGAGTGCATCAACCTCCTCTCCTTGTCTTGCGCACAGCCGCTGTGCTCCTCCTTCTTGTAACGATCCTTCTCTCTGTTGTCCTCGTGGTTGTCCCCTCTTTTTCATCGCATCGCATCGCAGCGCTTACACAAACAACCAACAACACTGCAACAACAACACGCACCACACCATCAACACACCCGCGCAGAAGGTCCATTTCCACTGCTGTGTTTGAGCTGTCCACACACCCAAGAGCCCAACCATGGCTGGCATCCCCGTCAAGTTCCTGGAGGTTCTCCAGGTTGGTTCACTGAACAGTGGACACCTTGCCACAAGACGCAACACAGCCACGATCGACTCTTGTTTGCAGTGCTTTCATCAGCTCTTTCACGCACACACACACACACACACACACACACACACACACACACACCCGCACTACGCCTTCCTTCCTTATGCACTGTCCCTCTGCCCCTCTGCTCCCCTCACACAACCCATCCAACACCAACAACAACGTCAACCTCACACAACAGGTCAAGAGCCTGGGCATTGCTGAGGGCAGCATTGCTTTTGCCACGCTGACGATGGAGTCTGAAAAGTACATTTGCGTGCGTGAGGAGAGTGGCGGCAAGAACGAGGTGGCCATCATCGACGTCGCCGCCGGCTCCGTCGACCGCAAGCCCATCAAGGCCGACTCTGCCATCATGAACCCGTCGTCCAAGATCATCGCCCTCAAGGCCGGCAAAACGCTGCAGATCTTCAACCTCGACCTCAAGCAGAAGGTCAAGTCGTGCAACATGGTGCAGGACGTGGAGTTCTGGAAGTGGCTTGACGACACCACGCTCGGCCTCGTCACCCCAACAGACGTCTTCCACTGGTCCCTGGACGACGACAAGGAGCCCACCAAGGTGTTCACGCGCGATGCCTCGCTCAACGGCTGTCAGATTATCAACTACCGCGCCAACGCCAGCAAGACGTGGGTGCTGCTCATGGGCATTGCCCCGCGTGACGGCCGCGTCGCAGGATTCATGCAGCTCTACTCCACCGAGCGCAAGGTGCGGCGAAAAACACGCGCGCTTGCCTTTTGTGTGCCTCGTTGGTGTTGGTGTGTGTACGTGTATCTTGTGTGTTTTGTGTGCATGTGCGTGTTGTGTCATTTGTGTGTTCATGTGTGCTTTGCGTGTGTTGCGTGCATGTGCTCGACTTAGCACTGCACATTCCCCTCCCTGCATCCCACTTTTTGTGCACACCCTCACGAAACAAACACACACACACACACACACACACACGCACACACACACACACACACACACACACACACAGGCGAGCCAGTCCATTGACGGGCACGTGGGCACGTTCATCAACTACCGCATGCAAGGCAACCCGGAGGACTCTGGCCTGCTGTGCCTTGCCTCTCGCACGGCCGCTGGTGGCAAGCTGCACATTCTGGAGGTGGGCGCAACCCCAGCCGGCAACCGCGCCTTTGAGAAGAAGGCAAAGGAGATTGAGTTTGCCCCAGACGCCGCCACCGACTTTCCCGTCGCCATCCAGGTGCGTGATATGTGTGTGTGTGTGCGTGTGCGTGTGCGTGTGCGTGTGTGTGTGCGTGCGTGTGTAGGTGTGACACTGTGCGTGCCTGTGTGTGTGTGCGTGTGGGTGAATGCGCTTTCGCATACTTGTACAACCGCACATTTACATGCGTGTTCGTTTTGCCACACGTTCCTTTTTCCGTTGTCTCACGCCCGCGTCCAAACCACCAATCACCCATTTCGTGTGTGAATGCAATACTGCAGGCAAGCCCCAAGTACAGCGTGATTTTCCTCATCACCAAGTTTGGCTACCTGCACGTGTACGACCTTGAGACGGGCTCTGTCATCTTCAAGAACCGCATCACGCAGAGCACCATCTTCGTCACGGCGTACAACTCCAACAACGGCGGCATCATTGGCGTCAACCGCGCCGGCCAGGTCCTCACCGTCACCATTGACGAGGACAACATCGTGCCATACATCACCTCCCAGCTCAAGAACCCGCAGCTGGCCCTCAGCCTCGCTGTGCGCGGCAACCTCCCTGGCGCGGAGGAGGTGTTCACCACGCAGTTCAACCAGCAGTACGCCGCGGGCAACTTTGACCAGGCGGCCATCACCGCTGCCCAGGCACCAAAGGGCGTTCTCCGCAACGCCGAGACGATGCGCAAGCTGCAGCAGGCGCCCGTGTCCCCCGGCCAGCAGAGCCCGCTGCTCAAGTACTTTAGCACGCTGCTGGAGACGTCGAAGCTGAACAAGCAGGAGGCGATTGAGCTGTGCCGCCCCGTCATCCAGCAGAACAGGACCGAGCTCATCGAGAAGTGGCTCAAGGAGGACAAGGTGCGGCGTTGTCTTGCGTTTGGTTTGGTCTTGTCGTGCTCTGCTGCGTTGTTGTTGTTGTTGTTGTTGTTGTTGTTGTTGTTGTTGTTGTTGTTGTTGTTGTTGTTGTTGTTGTTGTTGTTGTTGTTGCTGTTGTTGTTGTTGTTGTTGTTGTTGTTGTTGTTGTTGTTGTTGTTGTTGTTGTTGTTGTTGATGATTGGATTTTTAATGCGCCTTTATGCGTTTGTTGTTGCGTGTTGCTCTGTGAAAGCTCCATGTGATGCCCCCTCCCTCTCCGCACACACCGCTTTCACGCATTTCCATCTCCCTTTCTCAACTCACCCCTCATCCCCCCCCTTTCACATCCCCATACACCAACCACTACAGCTGGAGTGCTCTGAGGAGCTTGGCGACATGATCAAGCCCATCTCGCCCAAGTTTGCGCTGTCCGTGTACCTGCGCGCCGAGGCGTCTGCCAAGGTCGTGCAGTGCTTTGCGGAGACAGGCGAGTTTGAGAAGATTGTGCTGTACTCGCAGAAGGTTGGCTACACGCCAGATTACGTGTACATCCTGCGCATGATTCTCCGCAGCAACCCGGACAAGGCGGCCGACTATGCCAAGAGCCTGGTGAACCAGGACCCGCCCCTCGCCGACATCAACCAGATTGTCGACGCGTTTGCGGAGATGAACCTGGTGCAGCCGTGCACGGCGTTTCTGCTGGAGGCGCTCAAGGGCGACAAGGACGAGCACGCGCAGCTGCAGACGCGCCTGCTGGAGATGAACCTCCGCGCCGCGCCGCAGGTTGCCGATGCCATTCTCGGCAACAAGATGTTCACCAAGTACGACAAGCAGCACATTGCGCAGCTGTGCGAGCAGGCCGGCCTCCTCACCCGCGCCCTGGAGAACTACACTGACCTCTTTGACATCAAGCGCGCCATCATCCACACGCACCTGCTCAAGCCCGAGTTTCTCATCTCGTACTTTGGCACGCTGAGCGTGGAGAACGCGCTCGAATGCCTCAAGGAGATGCTCTCCAAGAACATTCGCCAGAACCTGCAGATTTGCGTGCAGATTGCCGCCAAGTACCACGAACACCTCACCACCACCGCGCTCATTGACCTCTTTGAGTCGTTCAAGTCGTTTGAGGGCCTGTTTTACTTTCTCGGCGCGATTGTCAACGCGTCCGAGGATGCGGAGGTGCACTTCAAGTACATTGAGGCTGCCTGCAAGACGGGCCAGATCAAGGAGGTTGAGCGTATCTGCCGTGAGAGCAACTTCTACGACCCGGAGCGCGTCAAGAACTTTTTGAAGGAGGCCAAGCTCTCGGACCAGCTCCCGCTCATCATCGTCTGCGACAGGTGTGTTGTTGTGATGTGTGTTTTTTTTTTTGCGTGTGTGTGTGTTGTTCGTGAGCTGAATGTGTGCTTGTGTGAGTGTGTTTGTGTGAATGTGTGCTTGTGTGAGTGTGTGTTTGTGTTTACGTGAGGGCGTTGTTTTGCGTGCTCTTGCGTGAGCGTGTGAGTGTGTGTTGTTTTTTGGGTGTGTATCATCATGCACATTACCATTGTCTACACCCACCAACCCACCCTCTTCTTTTTGCCCACCTCATCTCCTTCCCCCCTCCTTCCCACTCCCATCTGTTGTCAGGTTCGACTTTGTGCACGACCTTGTCATGTACCTGTACAAGAACGACCTGAAGAAGTACATCGAGGTGTACGTGACCAAGGTCAACTCGAAGCGCCTGCCGCAGGTGGTTGGCGGCCTGCTCGATGTTGACTGCAGCGAGGACGTCATCAAGAACCTCATCTCCGTTGTGCGCGGCGAGTTCTCCACGGACCAGCTTGTGGAGGAGGCGGAGAAGCGCAACCGCCTCAAGCTGCTGCTGCCCTGGCTCGAGTCGCGCATCCACGAGGGCGTCACGGAGCCCGCCACCCACAACGCCCTGGCCAAGATCTACATTGACGCCAACAACAACGCCGAGCGCTTCCTGCGCGAGAACGAGCACTACGACAGCCTCGTTGTGGGCAAGTACTGCGAGAAGCGCGACCCGCAGCTGGCGTTTGTGGCCTACGAGCGCGGCAAGTGCGACCAGGAGCTGATTGAGGTGTGCCACGCCAACAACCTGTACAAGAACGAGGCGCGCTACCTCGTTGCCCGCCGCGACGACGAGCTGTGGGCGCAGGTGCTTGACCCCGAGAATGAGCACCGCCGCCCGCTGGTTGACCAGGTGGTGCAGACGGCGCTGCACGAGAGCCACGATCCGGACGACGTGTCCTCCACGGTCAAGGCGTTTATGGCGGCCAAGCTGCCCAACGAGCTCATTGAGCTCCTGGAGAAGCTGGTCATGGGTGACTCGGCCTTCAGCTCCAACAAGAACCTGCAGAACCTGCTCATCCACACGGCGATTGAGGCCGACGCGTCGCGCGTGATGGAGTACATCAACCGCCTGGACAACTACGACGCCCCGGACGTCGCCGCCATCGCCATTGAGTCGTCCCTCTTTGAGGAGGCGTTTGCCATCTTCCAGAAGTTTGACGTGCCCACGGAGGCCATCAAGGTGCTCATTGACCACATCAAGAACCTGGACCGCGCGTACGAGTTTGCCGAGCGCGTCAACGACGGCGACGTGTGGTCGCTGCTCGCCGGCGCCCAGCTGCGCGACGGCATGGTGAAGGAGGCGATTGACTCGTACATCAAGGCCGACGACCCGACCACGTACAAGCAGGTGGTTGCCGCCGCCAACGAGAGCGGCAACTTTGAGGAGCTGGTCAAGTACCTGCAGATGGCGCGCAAGAAGGCACGCGACGCGTCTGTCGAGACGGAGCTCGTGTTTGCCTTTGCCAAGACCAACCGGCTGGCGGACATGGAGGAGTTTATCACAGAGGCCAACCTGGCCAACGTGCAGGAGGTTGGCGACCGCTGCTACCAGAACGGCATGTACGAGGCTGCCAAGATTCTCTACACCAACGTGTCGGACTTTGGCCGCCTGTCGTCGACGCTTGTCTTCCTTGGCGAGTACCAGGCTGCCGTGGACGCCGCACGCAAGGCCAACAACACGCGCAGCTGGAAGGAGGTGTGCTTTGCCTGCGTGGAGCACGGCGAGTTCAAGATGGCGCAGATTTGCGGCCTGCACATTGTGGTGCACGCGGACGAGCTTGACGAGGTGATCAACTACTACCTGTCGCGCGGCCACTTCCACGAGCTCATTGCCCTGCTGGAGGCCGGCCTCAACCTTGAGCGCGCCCACATGGGCATGTTCACGGAGCTTGCCATCCTGTACTCCAAGTACGCGCCGGAGAAGATGTCCGAGTACCTCAACATGTACTGGTCGCGCGTCAACATCCCCAAGGTGCTGCGGGCGGCGGAGAACGCGCACCTGTGGGACGAGCTCGTGTTCCTGTACGGCAAGTATGAGGAGTACGACAACGCCATCCTCACCATGATGAACCACCCGTCGGAGGCGTGGAAGCACAAGACGCTGCTGGAGATGGTGCCCAAGGTTGCCAACACGGAGATTTTCTACAAGGCCGTTGACTTTTACCTCGAGTTTAAGCCGTCGCAGCTCAACGACGTGCTGTCTGCCGCCGTTGCCCGCATCGACCACACGCGCGCCGTCAAGCTGCTCTCGGACCGCAACGAGCTCTCCCTCGTCAAGCCGTACCTGCAGCTCGTCCAGCAGAACGACAACAAGGTGTGGTTGGCGGTGGTGGTCGTGTTTGTTGTTTTGAGTTGGTTTTGTTGCTGTGTGGTTGTGTGTGTGTGTGTTGTCGTTGTGTGAGATTTTGTGTGGTTGTTGCGTGTGTGTGTGTGTGTGTTTTGTGTGTTGTGTGGCATGTTTGTGTTTTCATGATGGAAGTAGATGTTGCTTTCACTCGCCACTCGTCTTTCCACCTGTCTACTCACATGTTTTGCTTCTTTGCTTCCACCACTCCACCACAACATTAACCGCAGCACGTGAACGAGGCGCTCAACTCTGTGCTCATTGAGGAGGGCGACTATGAGGCGCTTCGCCAGTCCATCGACAAGTACCAAAACTTTGACACCATTGCGTTGGCGCAGCAGCTGGAGAAGCACGAGCTGCTTGAGTTCCGCCGCATTGCTGCGTACCTCTACAAGGCCAACAACAGGTCCGTGTAGTTGTTTGGCTGCTGTGATTTGGTTGGTTTGGTTTGATTGGTTTGTTGTTTGATTTTGTGGTTTGTTTTGTTTTGTGTCGGTTTGTGTTTGATTGTGTTTGGTTTAGTTTCCCCCGTTCTTTCGCGTGCCATTGTCGTGTCGCGTATCGTGCATGTGCTGTTGCCTGTTGCTCACCCTCCTCGCTTCATTGCCCACCCCCGTCCGCCTCTATTGTTATTGCTGCCGTTGTTGTTTTTGCCACGAGCAGGTGGCAGCAGTCCATTGACATTTGCAAGCGCGACAAGCTCTTCAAGGACGCAATGCAGTACGCTGCCGATTCCCGCGACGCCGAGAGCGCCCTCTCCCTCCTCAACTACTTTGTCGAGATTGAGAACAAGTGCGTGTTGTAGTCTGAATATGTGCGTGTGTGTGTGTGCGTGAATGAGTGTGTTGCATGAATGAGTGTGGTTTTGTGTGTGAGTGTGAGTGAGTGTGAATAAGTGTGTGAATGAGTGTGTGAATGAGTTGTGTGGTTGTGCGTGTGACGCCCTTAACCCACCCAAGTCGTTTCTCACCTCCTATCTGCACCCACCCCCACCACCACTTCAACCCGCCCAGGGAGTGCTTTGCTGCGTGCCTGTTCACGTGCTACGACCTGGTCAAGCCCGATGTGGCAATGGAGCTCGCATGGCGCAACCGCATGATGGACTTTGCCATGCCTTACTTCATCAACGTCGTCAAGGAGTACACACAGAAGGTGCGTGTCACGTGCTGTGTTGTGTGGTGCACGTTGTGCGTGGTGTGCGTGCGTGTGTGTTGTGTGTGCGTGTGTGCGTGCGTGTGTGTGTGTGTGTCGTGGTTTCTGCGTTGATGTCTTGAGCACCTGCATGACATTTGCTCCCTGGGTAGTATTGCGTCCCCATGTGTCCAATTCTGCCAACGTCGAACGAGCCTACACTCACGCTGTATCCGCCCCAACACCATTCTCTCTCCCCTCTCCCATCTCCCCGCTTCCCTTACTTGATTCAGGTGGACATGCTGTCGACGCACCACGCGGAGAGGAAGGCGGAGGAAGAGTCGCAGCCGCCGACGCCAAACATGGGCATGCAGCAGCTCATGCTGACGGGCGGCCCCGGCGGTATGGGCATGGGCATGGGCATGGGTTATCCGCAGCAGCAGCAGGGCGGCTACCCACAGCAGGGCATGCAGTAGATAGGCTCCTGGCAACACAGACACGCTGACAGACCAGCAATACCAAACAAAAACCACCAACACCAATAGCACACACCCCAACACACACTCTTCGTTTCGATTGTCTTGCCACGCCGCTTGTTGTTGTTGTTGTCTCTGTTGGTGCTGTCGATGATGACGATGCTTTGGCTGCTGTTGTGTTGATGTTCCTTCCTTCCTTCATGTCAAGTCTGTTCGTCCGTTGTTTGTTTCGTTTGGCCTCGCCATTGTCGCTCGGTCGTGTTTGTTCCCTCTTCCCCAAGACATTCTGTGCTTGGGTGTGACATGTGATGGACCCTCTCTCCGTCCGTCTCTCGTGCTGTTGTTTCCTCAGTCATTGCTTGATGTAGTGTGTGCACACGCGTGTTGTTCTCTCTCGTTCGTTGGATGTTGGTTACACGGGTCCCTCTTGTGCATGTGTTTTTCCTTTTGTGCTCGTGTTTGTTTGTTTGTTGCTCCTTTCCTCCCCACCAGCATATCCGTCCAATGAACGCATTCCAAACAAAAACCACGCAGCTGGTGGTGATGGTGGTGATGATTGTGGTGAGTGGGAAGATGTTGCGGCACGTTCGGTGGTGGATACATAATCCCGAGCTTGACGAGATGGCAGGATGCAAGGAAGGTCAGATAAGGCATGGACAGAGTTCAAAGGGAAGCGTTGATACATGATGCACACACACACACACACACACACACACACACGCACACACACACATAGACATACACACACATAGATAGACAAACACACACGCACATAGACATACACACACATAGACACACACATAGACACACACACACACATATCACGGCGGGGACCACTGGTGTTGCTGCTGGTGTTGCTGGTGTTGCTGTGTTGGGGTGCGCAGGCCTGGCGTGAGCGTCTGCTTGCGCTTGGGCAAAATCTTCTCGACAACCACGGGCGTTCCCCTGTTGCTTGTCGTGCTGACATAACTCGGTGACTGCATGCGCCTGCCAACGCTGCCCAGACTCGTCGTTGATGCAGCCCTCGACCCCATACGCGTGGACGCCGACGACGCAGGGCGGCTGTGCTTGAGATCCGTCTGGAAAGCGGGGTTGTGGAACGCCTTGCGCGAACGCAGCTTCGGCGGGGGAATGAACTCTGCAGGCAGGCGGCGACGGCGCACAACAAGCCACCCAAACAGCGCCAGCGTGGCAATGAGCAGGAACACGCCAAACCCAAGCAGACCGCGGGCTGCTGCGGCCTGGCTGTTGCATGATGCCGCTTGCTCCACGGGTGCTGGTGGTGGCGGTGGTGGTGTTGCTGATGCCTCCAGCACAATGGCAGTCAAGTTGGCGATGTCTGACACAAGCGTGCATGTCCCTGACGACGATGACGCTGGTACGCTCGGTGAAGTTGTTGCTGTGGCTGTGGTTGCAGTCGTGGGTGCTGTTGTTGTGGTTGCGTTGTTGGCTGTGCTGGCTTGTGCTGGCTGGGCGAAGCGAAAGCAGCGGCTGTCGGCCGGCGTTGCTGTCGACGCATCGGAGGCGGAAATAAACAGCCGAAACCCAGCACTCGCAGCAACGTCAGCAGCAATGCGCAGTGGGCTGTGTTGGTGTTTGGTTGGTGGGACGAATGAAAGCACGTGTGAGACTTGCGCTGGGACGCCGCTTGAGCAGCGGCCAAGAGATGTAAGACAGGGAGACATAGATGCAGACGTCGGCATAGCAAGGAAACATGCACACACACAAAGACACACGGACACAGACACACACACACACACAGACACACACAAAGACACACACACACACACACAGACACACACACACACACACACAGACATACACACACACACACACACACACAAAGACACATGCACACACACACACACACAGACACACAGACACACACACACACAGATACACACACACACACACACACACAGACACACACACAAAAGGGAGACAGGCAATACATCTTCAAATGTTGTCCCATAACCTCCTCACCTTGAGCAGGGCGAGAAAGCGATGGGGGTGTCTGTTCGCGCAAGTGTTGTTGTTGAGGTGGTGTTGGCGCATGCAAACGGTTGATCCACCAGGCGAGAGGAAGTGAAAGCGAGGTGGAGGTGGCTGCCGTACCACACGGCCTCCCTCACAGTGACATCATCAGCAGCCAGTGATGATGGGGTGTCGGCGTCTGTTGCATTTGCGTTCTCATCACGCAACGGCCACACAAAGACCCACGTGGCCGGCTCCCCCACATTTCCAGACACATCCACGCCCGAAACTGCGAGGCGGTACCGGCCAGCAACCATCGCATCCTCCTCCGCTTGCAGCTGCACATCCACAGACACGGCAGCCGCCAAGTCATCATGCAATCGCCCGCACGGGTCTGCGTGCACGATGCGTTCAGCCGTACAGATTGCATCAGTGGCGCGGCATACGCGCGTGAGGTTGCACGTGGCGTGCGAAAAGCCGTCACCGCTTGGAGCATCGAGGGAGAAGAGGGATGCGTTGATGCTAACAACATGCTGCTGCTGCTGCTGCTGCGGCAGAGTGGTGATGGAGGGTGCGGCGGTGAAAGCCATTTCAGGGGGATACACGTCTGATGGAAGGTGCAGCCAGGGAGAGTGGATGAATGTGGATGAGATGAGCGCAATGGTGGGTAACGTGTGGTCCCAAGAAGGTGTGACAGAAAGCAAGCTGAATACAAATCGGACACACACACATATATATACATGTATACATACATATTGTATATACACAAACACACACAGACACACACACACGACTCAACGTCTTCGTCATTGACATCACCTTGGTGAACAATCCATCGAGATGGTGGTCCAAAATCTTCTCCATCACCGCCAACACCAACAACAGCGGGCGCAGCTGCAATGTCAATGTTGAATTCCGTGTGCCGCACAGCCGTTGCATCACTGTTGCCATCAGTCGCAGTTGTTGGCGCAGGCAAGGTGACCGACACAACAGGGAGGTCTGGCATGTGCACGCCGCCAATCTCAAACGTGCCAACACCATCGTATGTCCCCTCGCACGGGCATGTGACAGCAGTGCCGCTTGCGTCGTCAGTGCAAGTTGCAGCAGTAGCACACGTGCTGCAGGTGCAGGGAGCGCCGCTTGGTGTCGTCTCTGTGCTGCTGCGACCAACATATCCGCGTGCGAGCGACACGGTTTCGCCCACGAGCGAGGACAAGAGGACCGACTGCCACTGCGCGTCCGAGGTGATGTCCTTCCACGATGACACGGTAAACAGCACAACAAACGTGCTGTCATCCACCGGCTCCTGCACCATCTGCACACACGCGCAGCAAAAACAGGGGAAAGAAATGGAAGGCGTTACAATAGGGGAAGGCGACGGAACGAGTTCAAACACCCACACCCACACACATACACACGCACAAACAAGCACACGCACACACATGTGCACACACGACTGCAGCAGCACACTCACGATGGAGTCCACGGCGTTGACTGCAGACGACAGCAGCACGGCGAGTCTGGCGAGCAGCTCGTCTTGGTGTGCGGCGAGGAACACGAGCGTGGCGGCGGCGGTGCTCGTGTGCGGTCGTTCATCTGTGGACACGGGGTGGAGCCGTAGCAGGAAGCGGAGTGGTGTCACCTGACACGGCGCAAATGCCGGCGCAGTTGAAACGTCCGCTGGCACGCGCACGCCCGTCCGGAGAACCGCCTGCAGTAGTGGTGGTGGTGAGTAGATGGGGGGGGGGAGTATGGGTGGGCGAGTGAGAGGATGCGTGTGTCGAGCATGTTCGTGTTGTGTTATGTGTTGTGTGTGTTGTGTGTGTGTGTGTGCGTGTGTGGAAACACACGAGCCCACACATTCATGGAGAGAAACGCACCTGTGCACTTGAAATTCTGCATTGGAACGAGCAGAGTGGGTGGTTGCATGCAAGCTCGATGGAGGCCGACGTGCCTTTCACCCAAACATCAGACGCACTCTCGTCCACGTACACGCGCGTCTCGTCTTCCACTGTTGCAGGTAACAGAGGGAGGTGACACACGTTGCGGGGGAGTGATACCGTCAGAGGGACTTCAGGAAGCGGAGATACACACAAGGACACACACAGACACAGACAGACAGACATACACACATACATACACACATACATACAGACAGACAGACATACAGACAGACAAACACACAAACACACATAATATTCACAGACACAGAGCCAAACATGACACGACAAGCCAAACGTACCAATGAGCCAATCTGTGTGAACGGCTGTTCCAGCGTTGCCGGCTTCATCCACGGGCGTGACAATCAGCGAATAGTACCCGCCACCCGTGACGAGGTCAGCGGGGACGGCAGTCGTGGCCGCGCAGGGCGCAATGGCAATGGTTGCGACGGGTGTCTGCAGTCGACACTCAAATGCCAATCGAGTCGACAATGCCGTACCATCACCCCCATCACCGTTGGTGTTGTTGTCGATGATGGCTGAGGTTGTGGATGTGTTTGGACGGGCGTACCCTTCTGACGGGGCGCTGGTGATGGTGACGTTGATAACGGTCGGTGCGGATGCAAACGCGAGCTGTGGAATACCGGTGGCAAAGTCCTGTTGTACGGCATCGAAGAATGGCTGCGTCAACTGCAGAGACGAGGAGGAGGACGATGATGATGGAAGCTGTGCGCTGACACGGACAGCCGGTTTGTACATGTCTGTTGAGGGTGGCAGTGGCGGTGGTTTGATGTGAGACGGAGGGGGGGGGGAGTGGTTGATGAGGAAACGCGAAAAAAAAAAAAAAACTGGGCAGCATGGAGCGGTTGGTGGGATACGCACACATATGCTTAAACAGATACTGACCCACACGCACGCACACACACGCACAGATACACACACACACACACACACACACACACACACACACACACAACACACGCGCACATAGACACACCCACAACACACCCTAATTCGCTCACCGAAGATCCAGGTGTCGATGCGCTGTGTTGCGGTGTTTCCGGCGACGTCTGTGAGCGTGAGTTCGATCCAGTGTGTGTATGTGTTCTCCTCAACGCACGCACGCTGCTGCTGCTCATCCGAAAACGCGTTGCACGTGGCGCTGTACGATAGCTGCGTCACCCCGCACACGTGCAGAAATCCAAGCGGGCATGTCGGTGTGCCCGGTACACTTGGATCCTGCACGTTGCAGCCGCGTTCAAATGCCTGCATGCACGACACGAGGGCGGTGCCGTTGTTGGTGATGGCGAGCGTGGGCTCCCCAGCAACACCTGCAGCGACAGCTGCGATGGTGCCCGTTGCAAAGTCGCACGTTGTCGCAGGGCGACAGGTTGCATCATCGCTCGTCACGCCCCCAACTGCGTAACAATGCTTGCAGGCAAGCGATGACAGCTGCTCGGAGAAGGCGACCGTCAACGACCGCACAACATCACGCGTCACAACAGGCACTGACGACGACAACGACGACGACGACGACGACGACGATGAGGAAGCCACGGAGGAGATGGTGGCATGAGGTGCGGTCGTGTCGATGGTGAATGAAAACTCATCCCATGCACCCACCAGGACACTGCTCGTCTCACCATCCACACCAGCACCAGCACCAGCAGCACTGGTTGGCTGTCCCTGGACATTTCCTGCTGCGTCAATCGCTCGTGTGAACAACACATAATCTCCCTCAGCCAATCCGTCGTAAGCGACTGGTGACGTGCACACCTCCCATCCCCATGTCGCCAGTGCATCACCACCACCACCACCGTTGCCATCGCCATCACCAGCAGCACTGCCCTGTCCTCCACCTCCACCTGCTGCTGCTGCTGCTGCTGTTGTCTTGAGTTGGGCTGCCCGTGTTGCGTTGACGAGAAGACACTGGAGCGTGGAGAGCGTCTCGTCCACGTCGATGGAGAACGAAACAGAGGAGGCCGCACTTCTCCTCGCTGGCGCAACGCCAGGTGTCGTGTCGATTGTCGCAGTCGGCGGCGTCGTGTCCACCACCCACTCCACCATTGTCGTGTCGCCCACGTTCCCGGCGCCATCCACAGCCCGCACCCACAGCACGTGCGTCCCCTCAGGCACGCCCGTGATGACGAGTGACGCGGAGCACGGCTGCAGCTCCTCATCGCCAACAGCGCAGCCGCTGCCGTCACCACTCACCGTTGCGCTGGCGTCGGTGATGGAGCCGCCCGGATGCGTGCACGGCGATTGCGGGCACGAAAATGCCTGCACGCACTCGAGTGCGCACTGGAACGACACAAACGGGTCCTCCACCGCTGTGAGCGCAAATGATGCTGTCGTGATGGCGGTTCGGCCCGCCCCTGTGCTGGGCAGCCAGCTGCCAACCGCGGCAACGCTGACGAGAGGCGGTTGCGTGTCCACCGTCCATGTGATGCGGAGGGTTGCGCCCGTGTTGCCTGCAAGGTCGATGGGCGTTACCAGCAGCGTGTACTGCGCGTCGGCCAGCGGCTGTGTGGACCCTATACCCGCAGGGAGGACCACGCTCGCACGCGAGACGAGTCCTGCTCCTTGGTTCGGACTGGACACGGCTTCCACCGTGTGCATGACCTGCCGCGTGATGACACCACCACCACCACCATCCTGTTGTTGCTGCTGCTGTTGTTGTTGCTGGAGGGTGATGGAAAACCGGGCCAGTTCGCTCGCCTGCAATTGAAATGCGGCAGTTGTGCTGCGGGACACGCGTGCCGGCGGTGTGGATATGAGCACCGCTGTTGGCGCCGTCGTGTCTACAGTGACAACCGCGCTGGCCACCTGCTGCTGCCGTGATGACGACGACGACGATGTTTGGGAAAGGGATGCTGATGGGATTGCGTGCGCTTCATCGACAGCAGCGACTGTGATGCGCATGGGAGAAGCAGCGCCGGCCGTGTTGTCGTTGGTGCTATCATTGTCGTTGTGGGCGGTGAGGAGGGTTGACAGGAGCGACGTGAGGGTGCACGGCCACACGAGGCGTCCACTGGCAGCTGTTCCTGGTGTTCCCGTTGTTCCTGTTGTTCCCGTTGTTGTTGGGTTGATGGCGCACGCGTATGCAATACCGCGCGTACTGCCCTCCTCGTCCGAGAAGAACTCGAGTGGCGGCGATGCGAGCGGAGAGATGATGGAGGAGGAGGAGGAGGAGGACGATAACGATGATGTCACGAACGCATCGGCAGGGTCGCGATCTGTGATTGTTTGTTGGGGGCGGGGGAAAAGGGGTAGGTGGGTTGAGAATGGTAAGTAGCTCATTGTGTATTTCCAGCACAGACGCACACAGAGGGGTAGACAACCAGACAGACAGGCAGACAGACAGACAGACAGACAGCACACACACACACACACACACACACACACACACACACACACACACAACACACACAACACAACACACACACACACACACACACACACACACACCACAAAGCTGCATGACGCACCGACGATAATGGTGAGGGCCTGTTCGCTGCCAGTGTTTCCAGCAACATCGCGTGCGGCGACCGAGAGCGTAAACGCGCGCGTTTCGCCGGGGAGGACCGGTGTAAGGACAGTTGACAGGGCGCGGTAGTCGTACTTGGTGATGTTGTAAGCATTGACGTCATCACTGAACGAACCACGCGGCACAAATCGCGCCGTGTCCGCCAAGAACTGCAAATGTGCGGAAGGAGAGTGGTGGGTTGTTGTTTAAGTTGTTGTTTAAGTTGTTGTTTAAGTTGTTGTTTAAGTTGTTGTTGTTGTCGTTGTTGTTGTGGTTTAAGTTGTTGTTGTCGTTGTTGTTGTGGTTTAAGTTGTTGTTGTCGTTGTTGTTGTTGTTGTTGTTTGAGTTGTTTAAGTTGTTGTTTAAGTTGTTGTTGTTGTTGTTGTTGTTGTTGTTGTTGTTGTTTAAGTTGTTGTTGTTGTTGTTGTTGTTGTTGTTGTTGTTGTTGACGTTAGTGGTGCAACAGCGAGTTGGGAATGGATAGATACAGCAGAGCGGCAGACAGAGGACAGGCACACACAGGCACACATGCACAACAGTTGCGACTACTCACGGGCGCGATGATTTCGCCCTCGAGTTTGATCTGGAACGAATAGCGGTTGCAGTCCCACGTCGATGCTGGTGATAATGATGAGGTGATGATTGATGGTGGTGGTGGTGGTGATGATGATGATGATGATGATGGTGATGTGACAGTGGTGCAGGCAGCATCCACATTGTGTGAGGAGAAGAGCATATAATTGCAGCAGAGACCAGGCTTTGTGTGTCCACAGAAGCACCCGCTTATGCGCATCCACACATGCACGTACACATGCCCACCTGTGTGGTCGGTGAACATTGCGTCGACGACCGTCTCCGTGACGGCGAATGTCGTGTCGAGCAGACTTGTGTTCGTGCGATGGTGCGCTGTGGACACACCAACCCGGGGCGCATCGCCATCAACGAACCACACATACGCCGCGGCGTCGCCCGTGTTACCGGCCGTGTCGAGTGCTCGCGCCTCAAACCGCATCACGCCATGCTGCAACTGCAGGTGGTGGTACCGAACAAGCGTCGTCGACGACGACGACGACGATGATGATGATGATGATGATGATGATGATGATGATGATGATGAGCCGGGTGGTGTGGTGCCTGTGCCATCGCTGTCGCTGTTGGCACCGCAGGCGACAAACGGGGTTGTCTGCAGGGCGATGCGGCGAGCGAGGAGGCGCAATGCACCATCATCATCATCAGCGGTAGAAACGGTTGCAGCCGTCGTGATATCGGCAGCTGTCATGCCATTTGCCAACGCAATGGTGATGGCGGAGAGCAGAAGTGCGCGTGTGTTATCCACGGCACCTCCCTCTTGTCCTTGTTGTTCCTGTTGTTTCAGCGTGTGTTGCAGGTCGAGCAGCCACGTGCGCGTGTTGTTGGCGGACCATATGTCCGGTGCGCCGGGAAAGAATCCTCGCGCGTGGTCAAAGGGGAGGAGGCGGCATTGAAATGTGGTGTCGGGCTCGTTGGATGACAGCTCAAACTGCACGTGCTCATCTGGGCGATGGGATATGGGGTAGCAGGGCGGCGGACCCGCACCAACAACAGATACGCCGTCCGCGCCAAAGTACTGCCCGATGAACGCTGCAGGCGGCAGCGCATCTGCACGCACGTGGTGGTGTTTGGCGCGCGGCCGCGGGGGGGGGGGGTTGAGGAAGGGAAGCGGGAACGTGGGTTGGGGTGTGCATGTGTGTGTTAAGTGTTGGGGTGTTGAGTGAGAGAGGGTGTGTGTGTGTGTGTACGAGTGTGTAGGGTGTACAAGCGAGGGCACATGAGCTTCAATGAGCCAAGTCCGTCACGCACACACACACACACACAGGCACACACACACACACACACACACACACACACACACACACACACACACACACACTACACACACACACACACCCACACACACACACACACACACACACACACACACAGACACACGCACACTTACTGTGAGGTTGAAGCCGGAGGCTGTGGCATCATTGCACCAACCCAGGGTGGTGCCGTCGCAGGTTAGAGCTGCTGCAGGGGCGGGCTGCGTTTCCAGGAGAAGAACAAACAGCAGAAGAAGAAGAACAACACCACCACCACCACCAGAAGCAGAAGCGAGCACCCGACTGCGAGGACCCCACAACAGCCCAGCCATCATCATGGTGGCTGTTGTGTTTGTTGTGCGTTTGCGCTGCCTGAAATGCTGAACACTGAATTCAGTCGTAATTGAAGGGTGTCAGCGGTTTTGCTTTAGTGACATGCATGGCGACGGGGTTGCATGTGACTCGTCATCACCACAGCAGCATTTGAGGCATGACACCACGCCACACTCAACCTTTTCTCTCGTCCTTACCAGCCAGACAACCGAACTGTGCCGTCCTCCTCTCGACGACGGCCACCATCTGAACACCTTCGCCTTCGCGCTCACCACCGCGCTGTGCTGCGGGCCAGTGCATCTCCAGGATTGTTACCAAGGAACAAAGGAAAAGAACAGAGGAAAAGAACAGAAGGAGAAGAAAGAAAGGAGAAGAAAGGAAGGAGAAGAAAGGCCCCCCACCACCACCTGTGCTCGGCTACAGTTAGCCGCAGCAGCCCTTCGACAGCCCTTGCGCGCTGTTGACAACACACACACTTTTCTTTCTTTGCCCAGTGCTTGCTGTTCCTTGCACCTCGCTCTCGTGTCATGGCGAAGGCAGTGTTGGTTGTGGATGGCGGCCTTTATACGCAACAGCTGTTGCGAGATCCAGGCCACCCAACAGCACACCCCGCGTACTTGGTGCAGGCGGCGCTCGCGCTATCCATGCTGCACGGCATCACCGTGTCGGAGATTCACTACTTTGACGCGGTCATCAACCCCAAGTACCACGACTTTCCAGGGATGACGCGCAACGACGAAGCAAGACGCGCTTTTCACAAGGCCTTGCTTGAGCAGATGCAAACAGAGGCGGGAAAGGACATCCTCATCAAGACGCACATCCAGCACCTGAAGCCAATGGCTATTCGCTGCCCCGAAAAGACCTG
Source organism: Salpingoeca rosetta (assembly GCF_000188695.1). Classification (NCBI taxonomy): domain Eukaryota; class Choanoflagellata; order Craspedida; family Salpingoecidae; genus Salpingoeca; species Salpingoeca rosetta. Next base: position 1,452,986 of record NW_004754928.1, on the reverse strand, counting down.
CGTTCACTCCCAGCCTGGGAAGGAGGTGGTGCGACCTGTGCAAGCTGGGGTCGACGTGGACATTGCCGCCTTCCTGTTAACCTCGCTGCCACCAGATGTGACACACGTGTACTGCTTCATCGGCGATGGCGATTTTGTACCGGTCATTGAGGCGCTGCGTCGCCCCCAGTTTGGAAAGACGGTCAAGCTCGTGCTCTTCAGCGAAACCGCCCTCTCCATTGGCCTTCGCTCCGTCATGGCAAAGAGGTGCGATGGTGTTGCGTTGCTTGTTGTTGCTTGTTGTTGCTTGGTGCATTGCTTGCTGTTGCGTGGTGCTGCATTGCTTGCTGTTGCGTGGTAGTGCTGTTTGCTCCTGTGCTTGGTGGATTGGTTGTATGTATTGCTTGTGTCATGCTGTGTCACGGTTTATTCACTGTGAATTTTGGTCGTCCACCTTCGCCTTGTTTCCTTCCACTGCTCGCTCACACATCGTTCGTTGTGTGTCCTCCCCCCTTGTCGCATCCCATCCACCACAAACACACACACACACATGTTGTAGTGATATCATCTTCCTGAGCAAACTGCAGAATAACAGGCCGGAGCTGTTCAACATCACGGGCTCCGATGTGCCGCGAGCACAACCGCCACCACAGCCATCGTCATCACCGCCAGCATCTTCATCTATATCGCGGGAACTTGCACCAGCACTCGCACACGGGCTGCGGCTCTTGCCGACAGAGCGCGGGGCGCTGAGGGGTGAGGCTGGCGACGCGAAGGATGATGAGGCCGATGAAGGGAATGACGATGAAGGGGCAGAGGATGGGGTGTTGCTGGACACGCCCGACGCCGTGCTTGCACGCCTACCGCCCATGCACAACCTCTCGCCCAGCGACATTGTTGCGCTCTTCTCGCTCGGTCACTCTGGACCAGCCATCTTGAAAGGTGCGCTGTTGCTTGGTGTTTGTTGTGGTGGTGGTGGTGGCGGTGGTGGTGGTTGCTGCCTGTGGTGGTGGTATTGGCGTTGTCGTTCACGTTCGTGTGTTCTTGTTGTGGTTTGATCGCTTTACAGCTGCATGCACGTCACGTTGCACTCACATGCATACTCACCGTTTTCCCACACTGCCACGCACCACCATCGTTTCCCCCACCACCACCACCACCAACACCATCACCACACTTGTCTCCCTGCTTCAACTCGCCCTGGTGCGTGCAGCTGTGCGGGCCAACCCGTCTGCGGACTTTATGGCAGTGATGGACGCAATCGATGTGTGAGAACGCTTATTGTGTGTGTGTGTGTGCGTGCGCGTGTGCGCGCCGCACTTTCTTTGGAACAAACAGAAGACACCGCCTATGCCCATGAGCTGCGTGTCTCCTTCTACTTCTAGTCTAACTCCACGCTCGCTTCTACTGAGCGCTGGTGCTTTTTTTCTCTTGCTGATTCTGTGTTGCTATTTGTGTCGAACAAGCATATCTTTTTGTGGACAGCTTCGTGTGTGAGTGTGTTGTGTGTTGTTGTTGTTGTTGTCGTTTTTGTTGTTTGTCTCCAACGACTGGTATTGGAGATGAGTGAGTCACGCCAATAACGTCCAGTTTGAGCGTTTGTGTGTGCTCATCATTGTAACTCATCAACCGTCCTGCTCATCATAGCTTTGTGTGTGTGTGTGTGTGTGTGTGTGTGAGTGTGTGTTTGCGTGTTGACAAAAAAAGCCAACAAGGTAGTGTTCATACGCTGTGTTCATAATTTTGTGGCTACCATGTTCCAAATACAACGTCGCGATCGAGCTGGGTACAACCCCGATATGCAAAGTGCTGCCTGTTTCGCAGCACCAACCTGCCACATCTGCAAACACTTGCTCTCTTCCCATCAAAACAAGAAAGTCTTTCCAAACCACGAACCCCCACCAAACAAGCAAGTCTTGCCAGAGTCAGTCGATGGGCCGTGTAGATGATTGCCTAAGATTTCAAACATATTTCCGCAGACACAAGCGACTTGGTCGACGTCAACACAGACTGACACACCTCGTCGCAGCAGCAGAAGCAGCAGCAGCAGCAGCAGAATCTTCTTCTTGCTTTGCTTTCACACCCATTTCCCTCACCCAAGACAAGAGAACCCAGTCAGCGAGCCAGCTCAAAGAAGCTGTTGCTGTCGCCATGGAAGAGCCAAAGGGTGAAAAGGCGCTGCTGCTCGTGGATGGAACCTGTTACTTTGCTCCTTTGGAGCGTGACAGGTTGAGCGTGCGGGCAGCCCCGAAATGGCTGGAGCGCCTGAGCGAGAAGATTGCAGACCGTTGGAGTCTCTCCATCGCCAGAGTAAGCGCCGCTGTTTCCGTTGCTGTTTCCGTTGTTGAGTTTGGTTACAACGGACATGTCTTTTCTTGTTCTGCGAGAAGAGCGCACAAGAGGACCAATGACCTCCTTTGCGGTGGTGACGTTTCTTCTGCTTGTCGCGCGTTTTCTGGTGTCTGTCTGACGCCCTGCCTTTAGTTATGCATAGGAGTGTGTGTGTGTGTGTGTGTGTTTGCGTGTTGACAAAAAAAGCCAACAAGGTAGTGTTCATACCCTGTGTTCATAATTTTGTGGCTACCATGTTCCAAATACAACGTCGCGATCGAGCTGGGTACAACCCCGATATGCAAAGTGTTGCCTGTTTCGCAACCTCAACCTGCCACATCTGCAAACACTTGCTCTCTTCCCATCAAAACAAGAAAGTCTTTCCAAACCACAAACAAAGCAAATCGTCTTGCCAGAGTCAGTCGATGGGCCGTGTAGATGATTGCCTAAGATTTCAAACATATTTCCGCAGACACAAGCGACTTGGTCGACGTCAACACAGATCTGACACACCTCGTCGCAGCAGCAGAAGCAGCAGCAGCAGCAGCAGCAGAATCTTCTTCTTGCTTTGCTTTCACACCCATTTCCCTCACCCAAGACAAGAGAACCCAGTCAGCGAGCCAGCTCAAAGAAGCTGTTGCTGTCGCCATGGAAGAGCCAAAGGGTGAAAAGGCGCTGCTGCTCGTGGATGGAACCTGTTACTTTGCTCCTTTGGAGCGTGACAGGTTGAGCGTGCGGGCAGCCCCGAAATGGCTGGAGCGCCTGAGCGAGAAGATTGCAGACCGTTGGAGTCTCTCCATCGCCAGAGTAAGCGCCGCTGTTTCCGTTGCTGTTTCCGTTGTTGAGTTTGGTTACAACGGACATGTCTTTTCTTGTTCTGCGAGAAGAGCGCACAAGAGGACCAATGACCTCCTTTGCGGTGGTGACGTTTCTTCTGCTTGTCGCGCGTTTTCTGGTGGTCTGTCTGACCGCCCTGCACAAACACCACTGGTTTGCTTGCAAACACGCACGTGCATACGTGCGCACTCTCGTACGTACGCACGCACGCACACACACACACACACACACTCACTCACATACACACACATACACACGCGTACGCACGCGTACGCACGCACAAACACACACACACACACACGTACGCACAAACTCACAAACACACACACACGCACATACGCATTTGAAGATACACTTGTTTGATGCGGTGATGGACTCGTCCCTGCACGACTTTCCGTCACATCGCAAGGCCGACAAGTCCCGCAAGTCCTTGCTGAGGAACATGCAGCAGGCGCACATTGCCGTCCATTTCCGGTACCTCAAGCCCTTTCGGACCAACTGCGAGGACGTCAACTGCCGCTACAAGTCTGCGGCCATCGAGGTGCCCGTTGGCGCGGGTGTGGACGTGGCCATCACAACGTTTGCGCTCGCAGACATGCCGACGGACGTGAAGACGGTTGTCTTGTTTGTGACAGACCCCGACTACGCGCCGCTTATACGGGCGCTCAAAGGGAAGGGGACGCGCGTGCTCGTCGTCACAGACTCGGACGCCGCGCTGGACCCGGCGCTCAGAGATGCGCTGGACGAACACAACCCAACACCGTTCAAGGATTGTGTTTCTTTTTTGAATGTGCACAAGCAGAGATGCTTCTGCTGGTTTTGAGATGAATGCAAGAACGGAGGGACAGAGAGGCCTTGGCAAAGGGAGCTCCATGACCACACACACACACACACACACACACACACACACACACACACACACACACACACACACACACACACACACACACACACACGCTTTTCTGCTGTTTGGCTTACGCATCACGCCTTCTCCTGCTTGCCCTTGTCACATTCACACACGTCTGCACTATCCAGCGTCTTTGCCTTCTTCACCTCATCCTGACCATCACTCTCACTCTTCTTCACCTCATCCTCCTTCTTATCCAACTTATCCTCATCCTGACTCTTCTTCATCCCCTCCTGCTCACCACCATCACCCTTTGCTTGCTTGCCGCGTGCTCCCATCTTCGCCTTGAGTGCATCACGCGCCGCCTTGCGCTCCTCATACTTGCGCTGTCGCACGTCCCACCGCACCTGCTGCGCCTGCGTCGTGATGGCGACCGGTGGCACGGGCTTTGGGCGGTGGTGCTCGTCCAGGGCGACAAACGTGAAGATGGACCGCGTGGCAAGGCGGCGCTCAGACGTGAGGTGGTCGATGCTGAACACGTTCACCTCAATGTCCATGGACCTGGCAATTTGGCGAAGGGGGGGGGGAGGATGGGGGTGAGGGGGTGAGCAAATGGAAGCAAACCGGAGGCAAGGTCATGGGCAGACGAGTATGCAGAGGCAGATCGGTGGACAGGCAGACACAGGTAGACAGAGGTAGACAGACAGACACAGGCAGAGGCAGACAGGCAGACAGAGGTAGACAGACAGGCAGGCAGGCAGACAGAGGTAGACAGACAGACACACACACACAAACAAACACACACGAACACCCACACACAGACCACCCCCCCCACACACACACACACACACACACACACACACACACACACACACACACACACACACACACACACACACAC
>NW_004754928.1:1436253-1447633 GCF_000188695.1 Salpingoeca rosetta | reverse complement strand
TGCTCTCCTCTATGACTCACTATAGGACGAAGAAAACAAACCCAACATACTCATTCACATCAGGTTACTTTTCGTAATCTACAACCGCACACTACGCTCTCGCGTCATCTATCCGTTTGTTGTTATGTGGGCCACATCCGTCTTCCCGAGACAGATCCCGCTCCCAGTTCCACGCATCCCTACAGTACATTACACTCACCCACGCCGAGGGACCGGGCGGACGCGCACTCTCACAGAGAAGATACACACACACACACACACACACACACACACACACACACACACACACACACACAAGTACACAAACGCACAATCTCGCTGCAACCCGACCACAAGCCTCACCTGCTGCTGTTGAAGATTGGGTAGGCGTGGATCTCAATCAGATCGCCGTTGAAGACGGGGCGCAGAAAGTCCACCGCTTCCAGTGACGCCGTCACAACATTCGAGCGGCAGTGCTTGACTGTCGTCACCCCGGCCGCCGTGTCCATCAGCTTCATGACCGTGCCAGCCTGTGCCAGCCCGTTGCTGTGGCAGTCAGACGGAAGAATGACGTGGATGAGCGTGGCCTGGCTGTCGGTGATGGGGTGCGTTGCATCCGCCTCTGCGCGTGTCAGCCTGTCCTGGCACTGCTGCTCATATTGCTGCTTGCCCTCGGCCGCTTGCTCCTCAGACTCAAACGCCAGCTGCGGTACGGGCAGCACGGGCGCGTTGATGTACAGATCGCGCGTGTTGTTTCGCTCCAGCACTGACGTCGTGTGCTCCACATGCGGCGTGTACTCCTTCACCACATACCACGCACGTGCCTGCAGGCAGGAATGGGGAGAGAGAGAGAAAGGAAGAGGAAGGACGTGAATGCCTGCGTTGGGCGCACTGGACAAAGGGTTGTCCATCACTGTAGACTGTAGATGGGACGGAAGACAGCAGGCACGGCAAGAAGAACACAAGCACATACAGTCGCACACACTTTCACACACACACACACGATCATACGCACCTTGTTTGTGGTTCTGGTTTTGCCTGTGAGGACATTCTCTGCCTTGACATCGACGGCAACCTCGATGGTGTGAGGGGACGTGTACGTCACCTTGGCGTCCAGTTGCGACACTTCGCCAATGAACATTGGCTGCAAAAAGTCCACGCGCTCAATGCGCGCCAGACTGGCCACGCCAACAACACCGTCCTCAGCGTTGGCATTGTAGTACTTGGTGGCAGCCGCCCACCCGGCCTGGTCGATCATATGCAGGATCGTGCCGCCGTGCACGTTGCCAGCGGGGTTGGCGTCGTCTGTCATGGATGGGTGGTATGTTTGTTGGAGGAGGGAAGGAGGTTTGGAGAGAGGTGAGCGTGGAATGCTCACAACGGCAGCGGTACTGAGACTGAGGAATATGACAGAGACAAAGGCAGAGGACATGACACAGACCAACACACACACACACGCACACACACACAGGTTTACGCACACACAACACACACACACACACACACACACAGATACACATTTACGCACACACAACAACACACACACACGACACGACATGACACAGACACCCCACCTGGCAGCATGAGGCGGGAGATGTGAGCGGTGGCGGGCGGTGCGCCGGGCACTTTTTCGCAGTGCGCCATGCTGAGGAATCGAGGGCGAGGAAGCGTGGGCACGAGCGAGCGTCGATCAGATGCGGGGGAGGAAGATGAAGGTGTGCTTTGTTGGCTGTCGTGCAGCAGGTAGCCTCCCGTCAGCGCAGCGGCGGAGCCCAGCGACAAGAGGACGGCGGCTGTTGTGCGGTTGCTGTTGCTGTTGCTGTTGGCGACGCTGGCTGGCGTTTGCTGGTTGGAGGACGACTGGGAGAAGCAGCGGCGCGGCTGTTGTTGGTGGTGCTGTTGACTGTGAGAGCAGTGGCAGGAGGCGAGGGCTTGGGCAGAGCGGCGAGGAAATGAAGACGCACGGGCGAACCACGCCAATGGCCGAGACGCGCTGTTCACCAACATCTGTCGTGTAGCGCAAAGAGAGAACAAAAATACGCAAACAAAAGGGTGAGTCGCCTGCTTGCAAGGCACAACACAGAACGCGCATAGCGTCATGCCATCACATCACACCATCACCACAACATCGTAGACAGAGCACCAGCACACCAGCACGTTGTGCAAGTGTGTCTGTGTTCTGCGTGGTTGGGGTTGAGCATCGTGTCATGTGTGCTCACTTCACCACCACTCTTGCACTGCAATTGGATGCAACCGAACGGAACGGAAAGAATGGCACATATGCAATCTCTCAAGGGCATATCCGCCAAAGAGATGCACGCCCGGGAGGCGCGTACACACGCATGCACACGCATTGTCTCCTTCCATTCCATGGCGTCATCCAGCACCACCACCACCGTGCCCCAAAGTCAAACTCGTTCATGATCATCGTCATCATGATGCTGCTGCTCACCTTCGTTGCTGTGCTTGTGTTGGTAAATTCTCAGTTGGTAAAACGGGTTGAGTTGGTAAAATGGGTTGAGTTGGTAAAATTATGACAAGAAGCCAGAAACAACACAGCACAACAAAGCGAAGCACAGCACAACGAACACACACGCACTCAGACACAGCAACAGCAATGCGGGAGCGACGGCGGCGTGTGCAGCAGCAGGCTGGCGAGGCAGATGTGACAAACAAGCTGCTGGAGGTGCGGCGGGATCTTGAGCACAGCGTCAACCAAGGCCTCTCCTCCCTCGACGTGCTCGGTGTGTGTGTGCGTGTGTATGTGTGTGTGTATGTGTATGTGTATGTGTGTGTGTATTCGTATGATTCACATCATCCTCACGCCGCCGCTCATTGTCCTCATCGTCACCCTCACCCTCCCGCTATCACAATCACCATCGTCGCATCTGCAGTGCAACAGAATGAAGAGCTGAAGAGGAATCGGGACACCACACACAAAGTCCAAACCGGCCTGACCACGGGGCTGGGTGTCCTCAAGACCATGTCGGTGAGTACACTGCGCGCACATGTGTGTGTGTGTGTGTGTGTGCGTCTGACATGACCTCTTGTCTTTTGCACAGTTGCTGTGACGTCACCCCCAGTCTTTCTCTTTCCTCTCTGCATTTTCTCACTGCTGCCAACACGTCCCCCCCACTTCTCCCACTACCACACATTCCCAACACGCAACAGCGCGACGAGAAGCTCAACTTCATGGCGGCTGCTGCCGGCTTCACGGCATTCTTTGTGGTGTCCTTGTTTGTGTTTTGGAGACGCACATCTCTCTTGTGGCCCGTGTTTGTGCTTGCATTCATAGCTGTTGTCGTCTTGTTCGTCTACATACTCCGTGCTTGCAAGGACTCCTTTCTCACGAAGCTCATCTGAAGCCAGCGTTGTCGTCGTTGTTCGTGTCGTTGACGTTGAGCTGTGGCAAGACGTGATGTAATGGGACACACTCTGTGTGTCTTTCAGATCTGTGCTTTCTTCTCGCCTCCCTTCCTCGTTCCCGTGTACTTCCACCACATCACCCTCCCCCCCCCCATCTTTCCTCCTTCGCCTCCCAGCCCCTCCTGTGTAACTGACCAACACCTGTAAGCAACAATGTACACACGATCCCTCATACATCCCCTTTTCAAGCAAGCCAGCACGCACGTACTGCACATGGGTGCCTGTTTCGAACGTTGACGGTTTAAGGACAAACACGGGCTCTGTTAACATCAATCCAGGTCAGTTCACACGGCATAAGCTAAAAGGGGCAGATCACACATTGCCGCAACCTAATCACAACCACACATCACTCCATCCAAACAGCTAGTCAACACACAGGGAGAGCGCGCGGGAGAACGACAGAGCGAACACTTGAAGCATGCAGCGCACAGGCAGCGCGTGCAGCCAGCGTCCACATAGCGCGTGCACATAGAGCGTACACATAGAGGATGCAGAGCACGCACCCCATCATTAGGCTGTCACACCTGTCACAACTGTCACACCTGGCACCATCATCACCATCACCGCCGCTACGTCCATATGGCGAGCGTAGACATGGTGCCGTAGCCGAGGGCGTAGATGAAGAAGTCGACCAGGTCAATGTCTGTGATCATGTCGTGGAGCAGGTGCCAGAACCCCATGTACAGGAACACCCCCGATGCGCCCGCCTGCAGGATGGGCACTGCCTGGTTGGAGTCTGAGGTGATGGTCGTCTTGATCCCCAGCCCAATGCCTGCAGACATGTGGAGAGGGGAGCAGGAGGTTGGGGGGGGGGTGTTGGAGTTGGGAGGGGGGAAAGAGGGACAGCGCGGATGGGGTTTCACCGTGTGTATCTACAGACACACAGACACACAGACACACACACAGACACTTGCGCAAACACATGTGCAGACACACGCACACACACAGACACACACAGACACACAGACACACACACACACACACACACAACAACAACACAGCAACACAGCAACAGCAGCAGCAACGCACCGATGCCGAGCGGGGTGGAGCAGCAGAAGAATGCGAGCAAGGGCGCAGCGCGGGACAGCGACCACCCTTTACGCACGGTGCTGTTGCCCAGGGCAAAGGCAGCAAACGCCTTGTGCGCCAATACAGCTACCAGGATGCCAATCTGTGTGCTCGGTCGACCCGTCAGGCTCAGCGCCTGTGACGCCAAGAGCGAAGGGGGGGGGGCGAGGAGAGAAGGGCGATGTTGGTGATTGGTGATTGGTGATTGGTGATTGGTGATTGGTGATTGGCGGGGGGGGGGGGTCAAAAGTGGAAGGAAACGGGGGGAAAAGGAGGCAAACACAGCAGCGTGACTGCAACGAAGCCTAAACACACACACACATATGGGACGAACCAGGCCTGCGATGATGCTGTGCGCGACGAGGCCGATGGCGAGGACGTACACGTGCAGCTGTCGCTTTGGCGGGGGCGCAGTGGCCTGCAGGGACGCACGCGCCAGGTGGTGTGTGTGTGTGTGTGTGTGTGTGTGTGTGTGTGTGTGTGTGTGTGTGTGTGTGTGTGTGTGTGTGTGTGTGTGTGTGCGCGCGTGTGTGTGTGTATGTGTGTGTTTTGCGAGAGGTAAGAGTGAACACCGTTCCAAACAGGGGTAGATTGAAACATCAGCGGCACGCAACCCCACACCTTTCTTCCCTCCCCGCAACACAACAGTACGCACGTTGGGTGCCAGTAGAGGGCTCTCGAGGTTGGCGTGGGGCGGGGGCGACTGGACGCGCTCCATCTGATCAATCCCATTGACAAGCGGCGGCGGCGGCGTCTGTCGTATGGGCCGGTGACTCACCATCTGCATTGCATCCACAACATGCACAAGGCACGCACAATACGCACAGGGTGAGCATTCACATCACAGACCCAGGGTGAGCATTCACATCACAGACCCACACACACTCACACATTCACACATTCACACACACACACACACACATCACGCACAAAAGCAGCAGGGGTTGCAGGCAGCGAACAACATAAGCAGCACTCCACCATCCACGTGCCTCGATAAAGAGGAGGACGATGAAGACGACCCCAGCCAAGCAGCTGGCAAAGGGGAACTTGGTGAAGGTGATGGATTCCGTCGCATCAGGTAACAAATGCACAAGCCCAGCCGAGCTCAGCACTGTTGGCGGCACAAACGGCAGGGAGGAGGGGGCAGAGAGGTGGAAGAATCGAACGTACAAGCACACACACACAAGCACATAAGGATGTGAGTAAAGTGAGGGATCTCATTGACACAACAAGGTGCTGAGTGCAAGGCCCAAACCGCTTGGATCGCGTCCAAGCAGTTACACTCAACATCACACACCCACACACACACCGATACACACACAATATCACACACACACATACACACACACACACACACACACACACACACACACACACACACACACCTCCAGCAGCAAAGGCGTTGCCGCGTACGAGGACGGTGCCACGAACTTCCTTATCCAACTTCTTGGTCATGTAAGGCAACAGGCAGCCCAGGGCGCCCGTGACAAGCGTTCCCGGTATCGCCCCATACTCCAAATCTGACATTGTGCTGCTGCTTGCGGTTCGTCAAGTGTCGAGCAAGCCAAAGCCTCCAGCTTCCGCCCCTGTTCCTTGTCCCGCGTTCCCACCTTCCACCTTCTCAAAGTCCGGTTCTGCTGAATCGGCTGTTTGATGTGCCTGATTGCCGATGATGTGGTTGATGTTGTTCACAACACAACATTCAACAATCAAAACTACCGCGCCAACCAACGGATCGATTGGCGCGCCGCACAGCTCACAAGAGTAACTGATCTGTGTTCGCGTGTAACCCCAATGCCCCAGCTCAGCGTGTTGTCATTCCACATCAGCCGACAATATGTAAATGCAAATCACCAGCCTGCCTTCACCATCGACACACACACGCAAGCACAAACGCTCTGTCTCCTCCAACAACCGCCTTCGCTTCTTGCTTTCGCTGCTTTTGCTCCGGAGTGATTTTGGAGGATCTGATGAAGATATTCGTGGAAATTCGACCTTGCATGGCGCAAAAGTCAAACCCTTTTCGCGGTGGGGACAACGTGGTTGGTTGGCAGCAGCGAGAGCACCGCACCCTGACGTGAGCTTGGCCGGCTGAGCTTGCTTGTGTGGTAGCCTCCAGCTCCAGTGCCCACGCATTTCCGCTGCCACCGTCGTGTGATCAACTGCCACACACACTCACAGAGAGAGAGAGAGAAAGCACCCGTGACGCTTTCTGTTAGTCTTGGGTGTGTTGCATTGCATTATTACACATCACCAACACACACACTCACAAGTGAAGCAGACTTTGGTGCCGCAGCACACCTACAGCACACCAACAGCACACCAACAGCGCCGCTCGGCTGTGACCAGTTTCCGCCTTGCTTGGAGATGGGTTTCGAGATGCCAGAGGGGTCAAATGCGCCTTCCGCTGCCTTTGGCATCAACAGTGCCGACGAGGAGCTGATTGAGGAGAGCCGCTACCAGCATGTGAAGAGCGGCTCTGTGGCCGTGCCACGACCCAGCGAGCACCCGGTGTGTGTGTGTGTGGGGGGGGGATTGTGTGAGTGTGAGTGTGTGAGTGTGTGTGAGTGTGAGTGAGTGTGTGTGTGTGTGTGAGAGAGAGAGAGAGAGAGAGTGTGTGTGTGTGTGTGTGTGTGCGTGTTGCTAGACTGGCTTTTTTGGCAATGGTTTGCAACTGTTAACTGACCCACGTTGTCCGTGTATACTCGTCTTTTTCGGTTTGTTCGCACAGCCTCGCTTCAGCTTCAAGACCTTGTGGGCATACACGGGACCAGGATGGCTCATGAGCATCGCCTACCTCGACCCAGGTGTGTGTGGGGAAGGAATACTGGTCTCGCAAGGCGTTGATGGTGGTGTGGTTACTGGGTGTTCGCGTGGCATTCACACTTCCCATTTGGTGCACGTCCCAACGCCCGCGTGATGAACTAGGCAACATTGAGTCGGACCTGCAAGCAGGCGCCATTGCCGGCTATCGGCTGCTCTGGGTGCTGCTGTGGTCAACCATTGCCGGGCTCTTCTTCCAGGTGGGTTTGGTGGTGCCTTTATAACGCTCAATTGAGCGCTCAGCTTTGGTGTTGACCGGCATATACTTTTCTAAAGCGCACACTGTCTCACATACAACACGCACACACACATGCAACCACACACTCACTCTCATTCACACACACTCTCTCACTCTTATTCACATTCTCACTCACAAACACACACTCACACACCGCCATGGCACAGGTGCTGTGTGCGCGGCTCGGCGTGACAAACGGGCGCCATCTAGCGCAGGTCTGCCGGGAGGCGTACGGGCGCCCCGCCAAACTCACGCTCTGGATCATGATGGAGATTGCCATCATCGCCAGCGACGTCCAGGTTGGTGGAGGGGGCGTGTGTTGTTTGTTTGTTTGTTTGTATGTGGTTGTGGTTGTGTTGTGTTGTGTGTGTGTGTGTGTAGCTGTTCGTGTATGTGTGTGTGTGTGTGTGTGTGTGTGTGTGTGTGTGTGTGTGTGTGTGTGTGTGTGTGTGTGTGTGTGTGTGTGTGTGTGGAGGTTGAATTTCCCTGCCTTCTGTCTGTCCCTTCCTGCTGCCTCATTCACCTCACCCCCACCTCCACACTCACTCCCTTTATGCCCCCTCCCCCTCGTTCGTCACGTCAGGGCACGTACGCGGGCCAGTTTGTGATGGAGGGATTCCTGCGCCTGCGGTTGGCGCCGTGGAAGCGCGTCGCCCTCACGCGCTCCCTCGCCATGATCCCCACCGTCGTGGTGTGTGTGGTGTGGTGATGTGTGTGTGTGTGTGTGTGTGTGATGTGGTGATGTGTTGTGTGTGTGTGTGTGTGTGTGTGTGTGTGTGTGTGTGTGTGTGTGTGTGTGTGTGTGTGTATGTGTGTGTGTGTGTGTGTATGTGTGTTCAGCAGCATGACCTGTCTTTCAACCTCGTCTCCTACTCATCCCGCTCCTCACGTGCACCCGTGTGCCTGCCCCTCCCGGCTCACCACCAAACACCACCCCGCCCCTCTTTCCCTTTGCGATCAGATCTCCGTAGTGACGAACAAAGACATCCTCAACCTCATGTTTGAGTGGATGAATGTCCTCCAGAGTTTTCAACTTCCGTTTGCGCTCTTCCCGCTCCTCCATTTTGTTTCTGTTCGGGGCATCATGGGCGCGCGCCGCCTCAAGGGCGCTTTGCTCTACCTCGGTATGACGCGCTGAAGGGGGAGGGGATGTGTGTGTGTGTGTGTCTGTCTGTCTGTCTGTGTCTGTGCGTGTGTGTGTGTGTGTCTGTCTGCCTGTCTGTCTGTCTGTGTGTGATTCATTCACAACCCTTCGCCATACCTCATGCTTGCTCACATGTGTTCCATCCCCCTCCCCTTTTTTCCATGGCTCGTCTGCGTATGTATGGCTGTCTTCTTCAACAACAGCGTGGACGGTGTGCGTGTTCCTGTTTGGCATCAACACGTACCTCCTCATCGATACGCTCCAGCAATACGCAACCACCTGGTGCGTGTGTCGTGATGATGTGTGGGCGTGATCTTGTGTGTGACTGTGGTGTGGTGTGCTGTGGTGGTGTGCAATCGTGTTGTCGTGTGGACGCCTTCCTGTATCGTCATCCGTTTGTGCTCTCCGTCGCTACCATTGTTCTCCCCATCCTCGCGATGCTCATGAACGGTTTTTCCCACCACCACTGCAACTGCCGTGCTGCAGGTACTACATTGTGCTGGTTGTGCTGGTGGTTGTGCCGTATCTCGGCTTCACCGTCTATGTCATCATCGGTCCTCTTCTGCCGGTCGGAGGAATGGCCCACTTTTACGAGGTGTGTATGTGTATGTGTATGTGTTTGTATGTGTGTGTGTGTATGCATGTGTGTGTATGCATGTGTATGTGTGTATGTATGAGGAGTTGGGGAGCCCATACTGGGTCGTGCTGCCACCAACCATCTGCGTCACTGTTGAACACGTGTCTTGCGCACTCACGCATCAACTCATCATCCCGCCCTCCGTATTCTCTTCTCACCTACCTCCCCTTCCCCCTCCACTTGCTTACGCTCATCACCTCCTCCTTACCCCTTTCCCCCTCCCCAATTCACCACCACCACGACCACGACCACCACCACCACCACCAGATGTGCCTGCCGCCGGTCAATGCGTATTTGCACGACGATGACGACGAGTCCTTGGAGCCGGGACACATGAGCGACGACGAAGGGGTCCCGCTCCTGGCGTGAAGCCGTGATGCCGTGATGAACGCGCCGGGACATGGAAGGGGAGGAGCAGCAGGGGAGGGAATACCAGCGACACAGCAGCAGCACACGCTTCAGTTGTTGCCCTTCCCCTTCTCCTTCTTACTCCTTTGTTTTCACGTCATATCGCCAGCTGCGTTTCTGCTAACGCACACACACACACACACACACACGCGCATACACGCCTGCGCTTATCACTGTCATTTCTATTCAACGACGGCACCTGCTCGTCTGTTTCAGCACAAACCGCCATTCTGTTCGCTCATGTTGAGCCCTTGTGCCCTTATGCAATCATCGGTGACGTCCCTTTTTTCATTTTTCTGATCTCGTTTGTGTTCGTTTGGTTTTCCCGCTGCTGCACTGCTGCCAACAACAGCAGCCATCATCGCATTTATTTTCCTCACACACACACACACACACACATTCCAAGGGCTGTTTCGTTCTTCCTCTGCTTTCCCTACTTTGTCTTTATTTCCTCCTCCTCATTTCCTCTTGACGCTCCTCTCCTTCCGCTTTCCATTCTTGTTCTTGGGTTCTTGTTCTTGGCTGTGCTGTGCTGTGCGCACAACAGCACCCGTTTGTTCCTCCTCCGCTGTTTAGGTTCCGTCGCTTCGCTTAGCGTTCAGTCTATTCGTCAGTTCTAACGCATACCCCGCAGGAATGACACGCGAATGAATATGGTGGTGTGTTTGTGGAGAAGAGGATGAACGAGGATGAAAGGGTATGGGGGGGGGGTTGGTTGGCGATCAGGGTGTGAATGAGCACAACATTGACCAAACAGACAGTTGCGGTGAAGACGCAGACGCAGCACATGAAGGTGACGTGTTGATCAAAGGCACAGGAGGGAGGGGTTGTCGGTATGTGTGTGTGTGTGTGTGTGTGTGTGTGCGTGCGTGCGTGTGTGTGTGTGTGTGTGTGTGTGTGTGTGTGTGTGTGTGTGTGTGTGTGTGCATTTACATTCACAGTCGCGTTCACAACTGCATTCACATTCACAGTCGCGTTCACAACTGCATTCACAATCACACTGACATTTACGTCCACCCTCAGAGGCACACCACGTCCTCGGCGGTCTCCTCGGGCCAGGGCAGCAGGACCAATTTTCCGTGCGCACCGCCCACGTGCTCCATGACGTCAATGTGCGCCGTCGCGGCATCGTCGAGTGGAAACGTTTTCCCGACGTGCGGCACCAGCGCCCCGCTGGACATGCCTGCACCGGGGCGGAGAAGGGGGGGGGGGAGGAAGATAGGTGTGTGGGTGGGGGGGGGGTGTTTGTGAAAATGGGTGAATGAGTGAGTGACTGAGTGTGTGAGTGAGTGAGTGAGTGAGTGAGTGAGTGAGTGTATGTGTGTGTGAATGTGAGTGTGTGTGTGTGTAACTGTGTGTGTAACTGTGTGTGTGTATCACTGTGAGTGAGTGAGAGTGTGTGCGTCTGTGTGGTGTGTTTAGGTGTGTTTTACTGGGCATGACAGACCTGCGTCGATGGCGCAGTACGCAGCTTCCCACTCCTCGCGTGTTCCGCCTGCAATACAGAAGTGGCGACGGCAGTGGCGGTGCAAAACGGCAGTGGCGGTGTGGGCATACGGCATAGGCGGTACAGGAAGGTGTCCACACACACACACACACGCACGCACGCACACACACACACACACACACACACACACACACACACACACACACACAC
>NW_004754928.1:1430060-1435952 GCF_000188695.1 Salpingoeca rosetta | reverse complement strand
GTGTGTGCACGTGCGTGCGCAGATGATTGGGCGGGGCGGCCGCATTGCCATTGTCGGCAACAGAGGAGAGGTGACGATTGACCCGCGTCTCATCATGCAGAAGGAGTCAACCATCATCGGCGTCCTCGGTTGGTCGTGTGTGCGTAAATGTGTGTGCGTAAATGTGTGTGTGTGTGTATGTGTGTGTGTATGTGTGTGTGTGTGTGTGTGTGTGTGTGTGCGCGCGTGTGAATGCAATTACGCCAGGGAGGTGGGGTGAGAATGCAACAAACAAACAAACAAACACACACACATATACATTCACAGACACACATACACACACGACACCTTGAGGTCGTTGTTGAGGTTGATGTTGGCGAGCATCTCGACGATGAGGCGAATGCCCTCTGGCGGCGCAGCGCGCTGGATCTGAATGACGCCAACGACGACAAGAGCGACAACAATAGCAAGGATGGCGGGTTATTGAGGGGCGATGGACATGACTGTGAAGCCACAGGAGATACAGCGACCAAGAGCAGAACATGTACACACACACACACACACACACACACACACACACATACACACATACACACACACACACACACACACCGACCTCCTGTACGTATGTCGGGGAGGTGTGATCAAAGACGGCCGCAGCTCCGTGTTCAAGGATGGCCTCCTTGCCCACATCTGTGCTCGCAGTGCCAAACACTTTGAGGCCACGCGACACGGCGAGCTGTACGGCAGCAAGGCCAACACCGCCGCTCGCACCGTGGATCAACACAGTCTCGCCAGGGTTTGGAGACGATTTCTGCGCACCGACAAGCATGCATGCATGCAAGATAGCAGCGTGATGGTGGGCTTGAAGAGGCAGAGGAGAAGGCGGAGGGATGAGTGCCGCTGGTGATGTGAAGCTGCGGGTTGCACATTGCAGACACAAGCCACACGCCACAACCGCAGATTCAGCAAGCAAGGGGGCAATCACACCAAGGTGTACACAATTGAAAGCACCCAACACGACCTCTGTCCCTCACAACACATGCACACACACGCACCTGGAAGAGAGCACGGTATGCTGTGCGGTAGGCCACGCTGACGGCAGCACCTTGAGCGAAGCTGATGCGCTGCGGAAGCAAGCGCACGTCCCTTGCCGCACACAGCGAGTACTGCGCATACGTGCCCGTGATGGTGCCGGTCACATAGACGCGGTCGCCCACCTTGACGTGCTTCACATCCGCTCCGACCTTGGCCACGACGCCAGCGCCTTCTGCGCCTGGTGTGTACGGCAGCTGCGGCAGCTTGGCATACTTTCCCGCGCGAATGTATGTGTCCACAGGGTTCACGCCCGTGGCAAACACCTTCGTCAGCACCTCGTTGGGCTCAGACAAGGAAGGAATGGGCACAGACTCCACCTTGAGTGCTGCCGGAGGCCCAAACGCACGCACCACGCCCGCCTTCATCATCACAGGCTCATCGCTGCCTTCGCCCAGCTCACCGCTGTTGCTTCGGCTCCCCCACATCCTGCTGCTCGTGTCAGTGTTTGTTTCAAGGCTGCAAGATCTAGTGGCGTCACTCAAGGCGACGGCGAGGAGGACGAGGAGAAGGTGGTGCTGGTGGAGCACACTGATGGTGGTGGTTGCTGTCTGTTGTTGTTTCTTGCCGTCTTGTTGGCTTGCTTGTTGGCGATTTGTGGGTGTGGTGGCAAATGATCCGGCTTGAACTGTGCCTGCTGAGGTGTTTGATTGGCAAAAGACCCAACGAGCGCATGCACAGGTTCGAATTGGCTTGGAGTGGTGATGAGAACATCCAGGACATTAAGGCTGAACACTTACACGAGGCTGAGGCACACAATATCTCACTCACACACACACACACACACACACACACACACACACACACACACTTTCTCTCTCTCTCGCTCAGCAAAACCTCCTTCTCCTCACCCCCTTCTCGAGCACGGCCATCATATCCTCTGGTGTTCGGTTCACCAGCGCCACATCCGGCCACGACCACTGCTCGTCAAGACTGGTGCAGCCACGCACCGCCAGGCAGCGAACCGACGTCAGCGCACTCAGGTCATCGAACACACAGCGTTTCAGGACGAGGCAGTGGACGTTGCGGAAGCAGGAGGAATCCACGATCTTGCAAAAGGAGAGTTGACACATGAACACACGTTGAATGCGCTGAACATGCAGCAAATGTTTCGGTATCTTGCGATGGGGATCACTTGGGTTGTCACCGCCATCATCGCTTGCCATGATGAAGGCCTGCACCAGCGACAACCATGTGATTCCGCTCACGTCAGCAGTACCTTTACAAGCCATGAGCGACACGTGGTTGCAGTCGCTGATCTCGCCATCAAGCTGCTTCACATGGGTCATATGAAGCTGCCTCCGCCCACGCAGGGCATCCACGTCGCGCAGGCGATGGCTAGTGAGGGAAAGCAGTGGAACGTTGGCCAAGCATGTGCCAGAAGCGTGTTCGAAACGAAGGGCGTCACGCGGATACGCGCCGGTTTCGCATTCGCGAAGAATTGTGCGACCATACGCAGACAGCTCCTTCACGCATGGTGGCAGCACGTTCCGGGTCAGGGGGTTGCGGACGTCGTCCAAGCACACGTGCACGTTGTCTGGCACATGCAGCAGGCCGCCCAAGGGGTCGCTGGCATTGGTGTGCAGCATGCGTGCGCTGCGAATCACCAGCTTGTCGACGCGGTGTGCCACGTCAGACAGGTCGACCTCTTCATAGCAGTCGAGGTCCAGCACCCGCGCGTGCTCAAACTGTGGAATCTTTGGGTCCCTGCTTTCTATCGCGATGGTGTCGAGGTGTGGTGGAAGCACAAACTCCACATCCTTGTTCGAGGCTCCCTGCATCAACCAGAAGTGAGTGGCGTTGGGAAGATGAACGCGAGCCGGCATCCCACACGTTAGCGTAATGCGCTTGGCGTTGAGCGTGTCAATCTCCAGTGGCGTTTGGTGCATATGAAGCTCCTCCACATCTGCAAGCACAGACTGGTTGTCCACGGTCGCACGGTCAAGCACCAGCGTGCTGATGCCAGCAAGCGGTGTCAGGTCCGCGTGTTGGCTTGTGATCCTCATGCTGTGCAAGCCGGCGAACAGTGCAAAGCTGTTGCGTTCGATGCTGTGATGAAAATTGATGCCGCCGACGTTGGACACTTCGCCTTGGAGGGTGGTTTGCTCGGACGATATGCTGCGCCATCGGATATGTCCAATGTCGCGAAAAGTGACGCTTTCCACCATATGGAACATGTCCTGCAAGACAAGCGTGTTTGCGTTGCACACAGTCAGGGAGGCCAGCGGTGCTCTGGTTGTGACGTCCAATTTCTCTGCACGTGCACCACGCAACGCTGTGGAACGCAGCTCGTTGAAGCGGTCCACCTCTGCTTGGCTGTTGAACTCGACGGTGGCATAAAACAGGGCGGGGTGTGGCTGCTGTTGTTGTTGTTGTTGTTGTTGTTGTTGTTGTTGTTGTTGTTGTTGTTGTTGTTGTTGTTGTTGTTGTTGTTGTTGTTGTTGTTGTTGTTGTTGTTGTTGTTGTTGTTGTTGTTGCTGCTGCTGCTGCTGCTGCTTTTCTTCCTCCTTCCTCTCCTCCTCCTCCTCCGCCTCCTTCTGCGCCTCTGCGCCTTCCTTCCTCCGCCTCCTCCTGCGCCTCTGCGCCTTCCTCCCTCCCCTCCCCTGTCGCTGCCCTGCACGTCCTGCGCCCACTGCAGCAGCCCATGCTTTGATGTTGCGTATGCATTTGAATGTGATGCGTCCGTGCTGAGCAACTGCTGCCAAAGTCGTCGGTTGAGGGTCGAATGCTTTCAGCCGCGCTTGCAGAAGGGAGGTCGCTGGACCACGTCACGCCGAGCCGGAGTAGCAGGAGCGGTCTCATCCACACTGTCATGCTGTCACTGTCGCCACAGCCGCACTGTCCTCGTTCTGTCCTCGCTTCTGTCCTTTCTGGTGGTGTCTTCAGGGGTTCTTCGCACCCGCAGCGGTGGGAGGAGCGCGGCTTGGAAGGTGTCGAGCCAATCTGACACGGTGGGGTAAGGGTCGTCGTCAAATCCCAAGTTGGAATATGCGGGCACGGAGCCCTGTGCGCCAAAGTGGCTTGGGCGCTCCGCAGGCATGTACCTGGGCTTCTTGTCGCTGATGGCTTGTTCCAGCGCTTTCGCAAGGTACCATTTGGGCACGGCCCAGGGCAGATCATGGTACAGCTCGCGGCAGGTGAACATGAGGTTGAGAAAAGCGCGTGCCTTGCCGCAATCTGCCTCGTGCTTCACGTCAAACCCTTGGAGCGTGCCCGACGCATCGCCACCGTCAGGCATCGACATGACGCGCGCAGCCACCAGCTTCCAGCACTCCATGTTGTGTGTGTGTGTGTGTGTGTGGTTGTGTGTGTGTGTGTGTGTGTGTGTGTGTGTGTGTGTGTGTGTGTGTGTGTGTGTGTGTGTGTGTGTGGTTGGTTGGTTGACATGCGTTGCTTGGTTGACGAAAGTCTGTGAATGATGCGCACAATCTTCCGAACTTGAAGTGGCAAGTTTGTGTGTTGTGCTCACTGGCTGGCTGGTTGGTTGGTGGCCACGAGCACACGACGATGATGGGTGCGTGTTGATCTGATGATGATGATGATGATGATGATATTTGGTGTGGTTCTGTTACCTCTGCTGTCACAGTGATCAGGTACGCGTAAGTGTGTAGAGGTGGCGATGGTGGGACAGAAGGTGGGAGAAGGGCTGAGATGATGAGAATGATCCTGTGCATGTGTGTGTGCGTGTGTGTGTGTTTGCAAGCGTTGACACTCTCCACCTCTCCACCTCTCGACCTCTCGACTGTTGCTAACACCGACCTGACCCGCCCAATCAAACGGCCATTCATTCGACAGAGATCAAACGAGCCGCAATGTGCCCAGTGTCGCATCGCTTCGTGGAAAGGGATCACACCGCCTCTGTTGTTTGATCCATTGGACAGTAGTTTCCACATGAGATAGGAACCACAACCACCATCAGCAGCAGCAGTGTGATGGTGGTGAGCTTCCATGCAGCATCACAGGAGGCTGACCTGCAGGAGATGGCGTGGGCAAGGAGCTGTGTATGGATCCAGTGCTGATGTGGGTGGTGGTGGAGGGCGAGAGCTGGCACGGCGTGCTTGGGCAAGAGACGACGGGGGACGAGGAACGGATATCATTGGGCCACCATGAGCAGAAGGACAGCGTTTGCGCGTTTGCTGCATGGTGCGTGTGTGTGTGTGTGTGTGTGTGTGTGTGCGTGTGTGTGTGTGTGTGTGTGTGTGTGTGTGTGTGTGTGTGTGTGTGTGTGTGTGTGTGTGTGTGTATGTGTGTGTGTGTGTGTGTGTGTGGTGTGTGTGTATTGGGTTGCATGGGCTGTACATATTGTGTTCTGTTGTGCCTTTTGCGTGCTTTCAGGTGGATACTTTTTGCTTTTCTCCCCACTCCTAACGTATTTGTGACCCACAACACACATGTTGCGTTGTTCAAGTGCCTGGCGCAGGTTAGCAGGTTTGGAGAGACCCCAAGGACCACCACGTTACTGAATTGCTTGTGTGTTGTTGGTGGGAGGGCAAGGACGCGTTCATGGTGTGTGCCTGTGTACCTTCTGTCGCGCATTCTTTCGTGTTGTTAATTGCTGGCACCAACACCATAAATCATGCCTGACGACCCCTTGATGGCACCTCCTTGATTGCGTGCGTATCAAAGTTCCTTCAACACTTCTTGTTGTGGTGACAATACAAAAGTGGCTATGCATCAGCTTGCGCTCAGCACATCAGGTCAGCACTGTTCCATGTACTCAGAGTGGAAAAGTGCAAGTCAGCACACAGAGAGGAGATCAAGAACACTGGGTCGCCTGCACTCGATGAGCTGCTGGGCTGGTGTGTGGCATTCATCATA
>NW_004754928.1:1397441-1426658 GCF_000188695.1 Salpingoeca rosetta | reverse complement strand
GTCAAGGTGGCGCACTGGAGAGCCTGCTCAAGAAACACAGTTTCAACATCTGGACGCGGTTTGTGGCTCGCAACGCCAACATCTTCGAGCGTACACCTGGTGCAGTCATCGCACGCGCCTCGCTGTATCCAGACCAGACAGCGGTGTTCAAGGCGGCAGAAACTCTGTTGTCCACGCCAGGTTGCCGCCTACCACGAGTGCAACAATACAACAAACCCCAGGAGCTCAACCCACTGGTTTGTGTGTGCTCGGCTGGGGCGAGCTTAACGGGCTTTGAAGATATTATCTTCACTCGAGACAGCCGTTGGGTGTGCGGGTGTCACGGGCTTGGAGATGTGTACGTGTGGGAAGCACGCACCGGTAAGCGTGTGGTGAGGTTGCGCAGGCCCAATGACAACGCAAAGGCAACTCGCATCGTTCATCTACCAAACGGCCTGGTGGCAGTTGCCTGCGAGGATGGCATGGTGTATGTGTGGAACCTGGACACGCATGAGCTCACGGGTTCTATGAATGTGTTTGACCCTGAGTCGGAGAAGTGCCGGGTGCTGCGGATGACTGACGATGACGCATTGGTGATGGTGATTGGCAGCGCAGTGGCGACCTCAAAGGGCGCTGCAACGTCCGCAGCGGATGGTGGTGGTGCTGATGGCAGTCCTGGTGACGATATCCAAGTTTCAACGCATGTCATGCTGTTCAGCGCGGACTTCAGCCAGTGCATGTGGAAGTGTACGGTACAGGAGGCGCTAAATTGTGGGCAGATCCGCGACAACACGCTGGTCTCAGGCACGAAGAGCGGCAGCGTCATCTGGTTTGAGCTGCAAGGAGTGCCAGCTCCGGCTCAGCAGTGGAGGCAATCCACCGCAGTAGAGGACCGGGCAGCACTGGTGCAGGTTGCACGCTATGACATGGAACGCACGTGGGGCTTGGGCGTGACAGCGTTATGCTTGTTGCCTGGGGGTCTCGATGTTGTCGCAGGTTGCGGCTCGAGTCTGTACAAGCTGAGAGCCGATGGAACGAGTGTGGGAAAGGTGAACAGCACGCGCAGCAACACAATGAGTTTGAGTGCTGATGGAACCATTGTGGTGTTGGCGAGCGATTCTGGGAGGTACACAGAGGTGTATGACGTGGACACGATGACGGGGCTGCGCTCCGTTGGACCTGCGCCCACAGGCCTTGTTGCGCTTTCTCCAGATGAGACGTTCTTGGCTGTCGGAGGGCCTGGCCTGGATACCTTGGTCTCTGTGTTTGATTGGAAGCAGATCAAGCAAAGCAAGACTGTCCACGAGCACTTACACCAACAGCGCCCACCGCCGCCGCCAGTGATTGCGATCATGGCTGACCCGGAGCAACTCCAACGACAGCAGCGGCAGAAGGCCATGGTATTCATTGCGTCGCGTGACAAGCGTACGCTTGAGTTTCACGATGCAACAACGATGACTTTGGTCAAGACTATTGACCTGCCCAAGGGCAGCCTCTTCACCATTGACGAGATGAGCGGTAGTCATGATGGGCGTGTCGTCGTTCTTCACTCGACAGCAGTCTTTATGGCTGTCGACACGGTCGCTGGACGAGTGCATCGGGACGTTATTACTCGTCGCAGGTCCACCGGTCCCTGCAAAGTGTTCTTCTCACCGTCGAGCGATGCATGCGTGGTGATTGACGGATGTGACCTCCACGTGCTGGCATTACCTGACTGCAAGCAAGTGCATGGCCCCGAACCCGAGGAAGACAACAAGCAGCAGCACACAGACACAATCACCTGTTGCGTGTGGCACCCTCAGTACCCACGTGTGCGCCAATTCGTCACTGGCTCGGAGGACCAAACGGCAAGGCTCTGGCAACTGAACGCAGACAATGAAGGCATCATTGTTGGGGCGACAGTTGTTCAGGTGTTTACGGGCCACAATGGTCCCGTGTACAGCGTGGCGATGTGCACTGATGATCAAGGTGTTATCGTGCTGGCAACATCTGCAACAGACACTGGCATTCAACTATGGAAGCTGAACAACGGAGCGTCCCCAATCAGGCGAATGGGAGGCGAGCTACATGGCTTCGAGCTGTTGTGGTTACCACAACAAAGGCTACTTGCCTCTTACGACACTACCTTCAGCCAGTTGGGATGCTGGACCCTGGCGGGAGCGTTGGTTCGTACCACTTCAGTGGGCCCGACATGGATGGAGGTCGGCGCGGACTGGATTGCGCTACACCCCAGCAAGAAGTACATTGTTGTACCAAGCTATGGCGGGTTTCAGCTGCTGCACGCAGACTCACTGGAGGTTTTCCTGCAGTCGTTTGGTCACAACGGCGAACTTCATCTTGGTGGGTTCCCGCTGACTGTACGCATGACATGCGATGGATTGTATTTCGTTTCTCAGTCCGACGACGAGGCCATACTCGTGCACGATCTTTCACGGCTGCCACTTTGAAGTTGATTTGTGTGTGTGTGTGTATGTGAGTGTGTGTGTGTGTGTTTGTGAACAGCAGTTACGCTGCTTTTCCTGTCTCTTCGCCTTTGTCACCCTAGTTGGGTATTCCCACACCTCTTCTGTTTGGTCTTCGTCAGTCCTCTCCACGCACGTTGTCTGGCTGCTGTTCTGTCTGTGATGTCATTTCCCTTTGTATCGCGTCATTTGCTCCCTTGATGTTTCGTGATTGTTCATGTGGGCACATGGTGTACGTGCTCTTCGCCTTCCCTTGCCATCGTTGGACCGCCATGTGGTCTGATTGTATTGTTGTACTACTCTGCAAGCTCCGTATATATATGTGTGTGTGTGTGTGTGTGTGTGTGTGTGTGTGTGTGTGTGTGTGTGTGTGTGTGTGCATATGTGTAGGTGGAAAAAAACGTCCACCCCTGGACCTGTCACCTTTTCCGGGTGACTAGCTACCTCCGCATTTGGTTTGGGTCCCCACCCCCCGCTCCCCCCCACCTTTGGTACCCCTGAATGGTACCCTCTCGACCCTAAAGAAGGAAAGGGTTACAATAAATAAACACATCAAAAAAGACACGTAAAGAAACACAGAAGAAAAAATACAGAGATAAATTATATAATTATAACAAGAGGAGTGAGGGCATCAGGGCTAGCAGCGTAGGACGGCCACCGATGGGAGGGGCAATAGTGCACGTTGGTCGCTGTGTCTGTTGTGTTCGTGTGGGATCGATGATGAGAGCCGATGGGGCGCCGAGGGGGATGCCGACAATGTCGCCGTTGGGTGCGAGCACGCCGCCAGCTTTCCTGAACCCGCAGACCTGGGCGACAGGCAGCTCCTCGGCGATGTTGGTGTTCGGGTTGATGACGAGCGTGGCCGTGGAACTGTATGGGATGGTGTAGATGAGCCCATTTTGCGCAAGCACACCGCCATGCCACTTGTAGCCACCTGTGCCAAGTCCTTGAATTGTGGTGACATCCATCGTCAGCGACTCTGGATTGATGATGAGGACAGAGGAAGCTGTCACGGGAACGCAGTAGATGAGACCGTTGGGCGCCTGAACGCCGCCATACCACTTGAATGCATCCGAAGACAGCCCGCCCAATGTTGTGGTGTCTGCTGTGTTGGTCTCAGGATCAATGATGAGCACAGACGCGGCAAAATAAGGGACGCCGAAGATGAGTCCGTTGTCAGCCACCACACCGCTGTACCACTTGCGCGCACTGGTGCCAAGCGAGTGGATGCTTGTGGTGTCAGCCGTATTGGTGTCGGGGTTGATAATGAGCATGCTTGCGCTGTTCGACGGGAACATGTAGATGGGACCTGCATGCGCCAAAACGGCACCCGCCCACTTGTATGTGGCTGTGCCAAAGCCGGAGATGGAGGACGTGTCGACCGTGTTGGTCCTGGGGTCGATGATGAGGACGGAAGGTGAGTTGTGCGGGGCCGCATAGATCAGGCCGTTGTTGGCCAAAACGCCGCCACGCCACTTGTATGAAGAGGAGCCGAGTTGCCCAAACGTGCTGGCAGTCGCCTCACACACCCTGCCTCGAAGAGCGGCGATCATGCTCTGCTGGGATTGAAGCGTGCTGTTCTGTGCGGCAATCATGCTCTGCTGTGCTTGAACCGTTGACTGGTACGCCTGCAAGATGCTCTGCTGTGCCACCACGGTTCCACGCAGCGTTTGCATCTCCGAAACGACGTTGACGCCATTAAGGAACACGGGCTGGGTTGCTGGGTCACTCGAGTTGACGTGCACAGCACCGTTATCATCTTGCGCCAGCTTGGCCCTGTTTGGTGTTGGTGGTGTGGCGATAGGCACGCGCACACAACCAGGAAGAACACAGCCGACAAAACGGCAGCATCATGGAGGAGGAGCTGTGGGAGCTGTGGGAGCTGTGGGAGGACAGCCGCCGCCATTTTGTTGCAGTGGGTTGTTGTTTGTGTTTGTGTGTGAAGCGAAAGATTTGCACGACTTTTCAAGCCAAGGCAACAGTGCGCAACGACAACCTCACGCATGTTCCGTCCGATGATCCTGAACCAGGACTTTGTGTGGTTCTGGCGTGGTGGTGGGATGAGACATCGCTTCTCACTCATTGTTTAATCAAACCAGGCAAGCAAGGTAAAACAGAACACGCCACACAACAAACACCACACATTCTATGGAGACGACAAACAACTAAACACGGGAACAAGAGGAAGAAACGCGTGCGTCAACGAAATGCGATGGAGATGAAGTGGATTCTCAAAGACGGAAGAAGAATCACGAAGCAAAGTGAAGGGAGGGGCGGGATGGAACAGAGATTGCGGTGGCACCGAAAAAACAGCGTATGCGGGGACAGTGGAGATGGGAATGGTGTCCACACAAACAAACAAGCAGAACAGACGAGGACTGATGGAAATGAACGAACTTCAGTGGCGGACAGGATGCAAAGCACGCACAGCAATGACCTACAAATCACAGCACGGACACACACACACACACAGAAGCAATACACACACACGCACACACACACAGAAGCAATACACACGCCCAAAGACTTCAAGCACACATTCGCGGACTCGAAACACTCACGCCTCAAACACAAGGACGGCTCGAACAAGGACGCACGAAGGGTCTGTCACTACGATCTCCGCAGCCGGCACATTGCCGCCCTGGTCCCACTGCGTGTGTGGGTGGAACGGCTGTGAATGTCGAATGTCGCCACTGGTGAAATCGATGACTGCCACGTGAGCGTCGTGTCTGGAGATGAGGGGCTGATCACGGAATGACCGCCATTTCCGTTCCGGGTCATGTCGTCGGGTGAGGTGAAGGCTCTTGTGCGTCACGGGGTACGGGTTGCCGTACATGACATCGCACGCCAGAACAACGCGGTAGGCTTTGCCTGGCTCAAGCTTGAGGCAGTGCAGTTCAGGTGGAGAAGAGTGGCTGGGCCGGCAGCGCGAAGTGTAAGCGAGGGCGTAGTCAAGGTCTGGCGTGAAGTAACAGCCCGCACCAAACTTCGCACCTTGGGTCTGCAGTTGTGCAAAGTCACCGCCCAGGATGCCAACAACGGCCTCAAGGGATCTCACACCATGGAACACGCGCTGGAGGCGAATGGGCGGATCTTTGTCCACGCAGTTCGCGTCAAGCATGTTGTACAGGCGCGACGTGTCAAGCACGTTGTAAACGCCAGGACGGCCAGAACGGGTGACGCGCTCCAGCACCGCCCGCTCCTCGGCATCTGTTGCCTGGCCCGTCAACGTGTCGTGGGCGTATTTGGGCGCAAACGGGTGGCCGGCGCTGGTGAGGTGGCCACGATAGCGGGTGTTGTTGCGGTGCAGGGCGCCGTTGAAGGCGACGAGCTTCTGCTCGCACCACGTGATGGCGACGCGACACAACATGCGGCCGAAAGGGCAAAGCGGATTTGGCTCAGCAGCAGTGCGGCCACCAGCGGCGCGGAGGAGCTGCAGGGTGGGAAGTGCGTGCGTGCGTGTGTGTGTGTGTGTGTGTGTGTGTGTGTGTGTGTGTGTGTGTGTGTGTGTGTGTGTGTGTGTGTGTGTGTGTGTGTGTGTGTGTGTTGGATTCCAAAGTGAGAAGGGCGAAGAGCAAGATGCCAGCACCAAGCTGAGGTGGGGTCATTGAGTGCACTGTGAAGAAGCAAGACACGTGCACGCGCACGCACGCACACCGAGCACACAAAGCATACAAAGAACACAAAGAACACAAAGAACACGAAGGACACATGACAACCCCCCCCCCACACACACACAAACACAAACCTCAATGACGGCGTCCTCGTCAGGTTGAAGTGGTGCAATGTGGACGGATTGGCGCGTCGACAGCTCCGTCGCTTGCACCGCGGCCAGCAGCTGCTGTGGAAACTTCCACACCGCATCTGGTGGTCCGTGAAGCAGCTCCTGCTGTTTCTTCTCGCCAATTTAAGAAAGCCGGTCGCCAGCGTCGTGTTGCGCCTTCAGGGCCGTGTGCAACTGACAGAACCCAACACGATTGCCGCTCGACTGGAAGCACCCACGGAGCAGCGCCTTAAATGCGCCTTCCATTTTCCGCCCCTCCTCAACATCAAGCGGCAGGTACTCCTGAGCCTTGTACTTGTCGCCAAGCGTTCGTCCGGATATGCATTCCCCGCTGTACTCCCCGTGGTGCCAAGGTTTGGTGTTAAACCACACCTCCCACATAATGCAGCCAAATGAGAACACGTCCGTGTCAGCTCGCAATGGCTGCTCCAACAACTGCTCCGGTGATGCCCACAGCGGTGTGCCGACCACCTTCGACACCACAGACGCATTCTCTGGCACGAACGCGCTCAGGCCGAAATCCGCCACCTTGGCGGAGAGCGATGCGTCCAGCAGCACGTTGGGCGACTTGAGGTCGCGGTGCACGACGTCGTGGGCGTGCAGGAACTCCATCGCAGCCGCCACCTCGCTCAAGATGCGCAGCTTCTCGACGTTGCTGATGTGTTTCTTGTGCACGTGGATGTAGTCGTACAGGGACCCGTTCTCTGCCCAGCTCAGCACGAAGGCAAGCGTGCTGCGATCGCTGTCATGACACAGCCCGAGAAAAGACACGATGTTTGGATGGCGAAGTGAGGCAAGGACGGCCACCTCTCTCAGCACACGCTTGTCAGGTACACGCGACTGTGCCGCTGTTGATGTTGAAGTTGCTGTGTCGCTCATTGCTTCCAGCAGGTGCTGCAGTCGTGGTCGTTCTTCAACATCGTCAACTTCCTTCAGCGCCACGTCGTGCCCAGCAAACGTGCTGCGATATAGCTTGCCAAATGCGCCCTTGATGGGCTTGCCTTCGTGGTCTTTTGCGCGTTTCTTCTCCTCGAAGCGGGCTGGATTCAGGTCGAGATTGAAGAGGGACTCTACGAAAAGAAGGGAAACACAGCCAGGCGTGAGAGAATTATGAACAAGGACAACACAGGCAGGCAAATATGTTGGCAGAGGAGACAAAACAAAGTGCCTGTTGCTCGCGCAAGCTATTACGTGCTCTCCCACACTTGGTGTTCTTCCAAACCAAGCAGCACACATGAAACACAGGCGTGTGAGTGGTGCCACAGAGTCACGCGAGATCACTCAGAGGGCACAGGCAATTCGCAGCATGCATCGGCACTCACTGAGCTGTGTGATTGTTTCTTCCTTCGTTCTCATAGCATCTACATGCTCTGCGAGCTGGTCACCTGAAGCAATGCAGACGAAACACAGGCGTGTGAGTGGTGCCACAGAGTCACTCGAGGTCACTCAGAGGGCACAGGCAATTCGCAGCATGTATCGGCACTCACGGAGCCGCCTGATTGTTTCTTCCTTCGTGCTCATAGCACCTGCATGTCCTGCGAGCTGGTCGCCTGAAGCAGCGCACATGAAACAAGAGCGGTGAAGAAGCAGGTTTGCTGAGTGGCACACAGTTTCCGAGGCGATTAAAACAAGTCACCCCAGGCAGAGCTGAAACAGAAAGTGTAGGCAGCGATCGGATGTGCGTCCTCGTCAGCATGTGAAGACCATGACAAGGCCTGACCAGTTCCTTTCCCACACAAGGGGGACACAGTGACGTTCACGTATTTACCGTGTCACGAGCTCATGAGAGCAGTGTACAAGGCCGCTCAACAAAACAAACACCAACACCAACTTGTGAGGGTTTACCTTGCTCTTCCCGTTCAACGCCGCGTGTCAATTCTCGTTCCTCCGACCTAGAAGTGCCAGCCCAGACCAAAGAAAATTGAGTTCATCCACATAAGGGCGAGGAATGCAGGTACAACACACGACAGAGCATGAAGAAGCGCCGCAGCTGTGAACGCACATGTACCACTGCACGTCCCGTGCTTCTGGCCACCCTGCACCAACTGCGTGGGCAGCAGGAACGCCAACGTTGATCAGCCTAAGTCGAGAGAACATGCGCGTGGATTCAAGACAAAAGCAGGCGAGGCGGCCGAGATGTGGCTATGATGAGATGCGAGCTGTCAGCATGGTGATTGTGATGGAATTTGTGATGCACCACAACAACACGCAAGGCGCCAGAGAAGCAGGGAGGTCAGATCACAAGCATAACCCACGCATGATTCTGACACACAGGGTGAAACCCACAGAAGCTCCTGCAGTTCTGAGTGGCCACGCAGAGCCGTCGCCAACGCTTGACAGCCTTGAGGTCCAATCGGGTTGTTCCCAATGCTGCAAAGAGTGACACCAATGGCAATATACACGAAGGCGTGAGAAGGAGAATGGCCGGTGGTAGGGAAAGAATCCCAACAAGAAAGCCCATCACCGTGTCGCATGCCTCGTTCCCTCAATGATCACACTCGGGATGACTGCGACGTATGCACTGCACTCAATTGACTGACTGCAGCTCTCGTAGATCAGTGTATCCTTGCAAGGCGTCAGCCAACAGGACGCAGTCCTCAGATCCAATCAGGTTATCGTACAACCTGAACACGACAGGAACGCATGTGTCCGTGTGTGTGTGTGTGTGTGTGTGTGTGTGTGTGTGTGTGTGTGTGTGTGTGTGTGTGTGTGCGTGTGTGTGCGTGTGTGTGCGTGTGTGTGTGTGTGTGTGTGCGCGCGCGTGTGTGTGTGTTTGTGTGTGTGTGTGTGTGCGCGCGCGCGTGTGTGTGTGCGTGTGTGCGTGTGTGTGGGTGGGTGGGTGTGCGTGTGTGTGTGCGTGTGTGTGGGTGGGTGGGTGTGCGTGTGTGTGCGTGCGTGTGTGTGTGCGTGTGTGTGTGCGTGTGTGTGTGTGTGTGTGTGCCCATGTCCGTGTGTCCGGACGTGCAAGCGTGTGCGCACATGAATACTACAGGCACGAACCACACACTGCACACTGGAGATGGTCCAGGAAACACATCGCAAGCGTCATATCTTGGAATCGCAACACTCACAACATCACAGACTTACGCCTGTGGGCGTGCTCACCTCAGAACCTCGATGTTTTTGTTGTTTCTCCTGTCGAATGCAATTGCCAAGCTTTGTGCGCCTTTGGTTCCCAATGTCGTTCCGATCAGCCTGCAAAATAGGCGTTTGGTGCAACCAGTCAGTTCTCAAACGTGCAAGGTGCGGAAGAGGCCAGAGACGAGCTACAACATTGATTACATGATTGGACCGCTTGCAGGAGATGTCATGCAGGACTGCTTGCATGTGCACAACGGTGATGATGCAAACCCGGCAAGTCACATTGCAACACACTCTATATCTCTCGCAGGTTCATCGCATGCGATAGATCGAAGGAGTTCCTTGATGTGATGTTGCAAGCCTGCCTCTTGCATCAACTGCTCCATCACGTCCAGCTGGTTGTCCTGCCGCTGCCACCACCTCCACCGCACTGCTTCACCATCACTCGCGTCCTCATCCACAGTATCATGACTGCCCTGTGTCTGTGTGAGTGCCACAACACTGTCAAGAAGAAGTGATGATGGGTGGTTGGTGGTGATGTGCTGGAACTGCTCACGCGACTTTCTGCGCCCCAACAGAAACATCAGCCACAGAAGAGACACCCCCACCACGGCCGTCAAAGCCGCCCCAACTGCTGTCCGCACATCCACTTCGTCCATCGCTGTTGTTGTGTTGTGGTTTGTTTCTGCTGAAGGTGCCTGAACGAAAAGTGACAATTACACCCACCAATCGTCTTGCTTGTGTGTGAGGGCACAATAAAAAATATTGTCTTGCTTGCTGCAGGGAGGGAAAGTGCTTCCAAATCGAGTGGCAGGTGTTGCCAGAAATGCAAGGATTTTCCTTCTCTGTCAACATGGCAAGCAAAAGAAGGAAGCAAACAGCGTGGTGCGTTTTGTCAATGCGAGCGCCACTTTTCGCCAACAAGCAAGAAGCAAAGGACAGAAAGCAAAAAGGAAAGAAAACAAGCAAGCACACTGTGGTGGTCTGGGGATGCGATCACAAGGAAGGCCTTCCTCGCGTACACGCCAGCCAGCCAGCCAGCAAGCAGCTCGCTGTTGTGGTACAACAATAGAAGAGGGACAGCTGCTGCGCGTGTGTTATTGATCTGTTGCACAAGCAGTGGCAGCCACTCCACGATGCAGTGGGCAATGGAACCGTGATCGCTGTGTCGCACACATGGCGGTGCAAGAAGATGACACACGTGCTGAACGTGTTCAGCGTGCTGCTGTTGCTTTGAGAGTTTGCACATGAAGAAGGAGCAGGCAGCGCAAGGTAACAGCAATGTGTGTGTAGAAAGACAGTGTGTATGCAATACACTCTACTCACTCTACTGACTGCTTCCACCCACCACTGCCTTCGAATCCAATCCTACCACCTTTTCCACCCCCTTGCTGCTATCAGGAAGCGTCGGCCACAACAACTACGCCCCCTCCCCGACTCTCATGCAAGCACCTGCTCAACGCCTCAACCTCCATGCACACACAATGTAAGCCGGCTGCAGTCACG
Organism: Salpingoeca rosetta; assembly: GCF_000188695.1. Taxonomy (NCBI): domain Eukaryota; class Choanoflagellata; order Craspedida; family Salpingoecidae; genus Salpingoeca; species Salpingoeca rosetta. Next base: position 1,415,846 of record NW_004754928.1, on the reverse strand, counting down.
TCCCTGTTCATCACTTTTATTCCTCCTCGATCACACGCATGCGCACGCTCATGCACTTGCACACAAACGCACACATGGGACATTGCTGCCACCACCCGCAGTCATACAGCGTGGGCGACCGCAGGAGAGCAGGCTGGGGAGGGGAGCGTGGCTGAAGTGGTCGAGGAGGCGAAAGAACTCGTGCACGAAGCAGAGGACATGGCAGAGAGGGTTGCATCCATCCACACCACACGCGATAGCGCCACCACAATGAACAACGCGGCAACCACTCCTGCAACCAGTATATGGGAGCGGCATCAGGCCCATTCCCACCAGCATTGCCTGCGCCTGTACACGGACCAGCCGCACCACCGTCCCTGACGCATGCCATGATGCCGACATTGTCAATGACACCAATCATCACAAGCACATTGCCACCGCTGCAGCGGGATTGCAGTGCAGACGCCAAAATCTCGACCTCATCTGCAGCAACGGCAACGACAGCAACAACAGCTGTGATGGCAGCAGAAGCAGCGGCAGCAGTAGGGCTTGTCCACCTTCCTTTCCTAACACGGCGCCACCGTCACCCATGTCCGATACGGCTGCAGCGATAGGGCCACAGACGTTCAGGGGCAGCCCTTTTGTATTCGCTTTTCTTGGTGGCATCATCACCATCCTCATCGTCGTCATCGTCGTCGTCATCATTCGCACCACCATCACCACCACCACCGCCACCGGCGAGCACTGCTGTACCACCAGTATCGCTCCCAGCGTACGCAGCGCTTGCAGACAGGGAGCTGGGGGCGGATGAGATTTACGTGCTCGGCTGTTCGTGATGGGGTGCACCAAATGACTGTGTGCTGGCGGTTCGCAGAGAAGAATAGCGTGTCGTATCGTTTGTTGTTGGGGTGTTGTTTAGCGCATGCTCGATGGCACGGCGATCTGTCGATGTGTTCACTCACCCGTCTTTGTTGAGTGTTTGATGGTGACCAAAGGAAGAGTCAGCTGAGTTCATGTTGTTTATTGTGGTATTTTGAACGGGTCGTGAGCTCCTGCTGAATCAAGCATGCAGTCGATGACACAGACGAGTACAACAGTTCAGCTCAACAACCTTCGACCGCACCGCCAACTCCACAACCACACCACACTACGAGATGGGAGCATGAAACAGTCAATGGTACATAACTACACATCACAGGCATCGACCCGAACGGCCTCTCTGAGTTGATTGTGTTGTTGACACGAGAGGTATTCCATCAGTCCTCGGCACCACCATTGTCCAAGGCCACGCTCACCGCAAAGATTGCGATTGTTGCTGTGATGCCATCGGCCAATGTCGCAAAGAACTCCGTGCGAGCCTCTCGACAAGTCACCAGATCCTCGATGTAGTCAGCGTCCATCTTGCTGGGGTATAGATGTACGTCTGGGCACTCCGGGAACGCAACTCTCAGCACGACGCTCCATGCGACCGTGAATGTAATGACAACACAACACAGGATAACCCAGCACGCCAGCAGCCATCCCGATCTGATGAGACTGTGGCCCCTTCGATGTTGGATGAGGGATAACATGATGGCCATAACCACTCCCAGAATTCCAAAGTTTGTGCTCAAGGCGGACAGCGATCGGCTTCGTGTGGCAAGGCAGTGCGCGTAGTTCTTGTATGCCTCACTGTACTCCATCGTGTCGTTGGTATTTTCGAGTCTGATGTCTGAACAGGTGCCGGGACTGCCATATGTGAGCAGCAATGCTGTCAGGACAATGAAAAGGGTCAATCCAAGGGCTCCAAGAACACCTTTGATGATGACTTTGCCCTTCCCAGCTCGAAGGAAAAAGTTCTTGAGTGTGGCCTGAAGGAGAACAAGAACACGCAAGCACGTGGGCGAATGAAGGAATAAGGTGTGAGATGGCCAAGCAAACAAACTGGCGCGCTGGTCACCGAGATGACGTGCAAGGCTACAAGAGGCACAAGAGCGAAACGGCACTACCGTTGAGGTTGCTCGCACCAGGATCTTTTCACGCCGCCAGGCTGATTTGGCTTTGGCAAAGTGCCCGTCTGTGCGGTGGATGATCTTTGTCACTTCTGATGATGGAGGGTATCCAGGTGGTGGTCGGACAATGAACGGCACGTCGGCCAAGTACGAGTACACGTGGATGGTCTTCTGCAGTTCCGCCGCTACCGCCAACAGACGCACGGCTTCCATGCATGGATTGCTGGTGCCCTTGAACACCCTCAAAGCCCTGATGTCGCCAACGTCGACGATTCTGTTGTGGTTCCGCTCAATCCAGCTGTCCAGGGCTGGGCCAGCCACACCAAACAGTGAACCCACATCTTTCGACTCACCCACTTCATACAGCCCATGCCTCAGAAGCAGATTGTCCAAGATGTTGCTGCCGCCTCCTTGTGGTGTAGGGCGTTTGTGCACCTCTGCATACAAGTCCACCCAAGGTCGTGGCGAAGCAAGTTGGAGAGCACACATTGCTGTTGTTCTTCGTTGTTTCTGGCTGGCGTGAAGTGGCGGGCGAGGGAGAGAGGGGTGGGGTGGGGAAGGGTTCGTTGAATGACAAAAGAAATGGTTTGGCGAGACACTGTGGGAGGGCGTGGCACCACTCTTCCAAAGTGCAAAACAATTCTGTTTGCATTTGTGTGCTTGCAAGCAAGCAAGCAAGATATAAGAACGGTTGAGTCAGTCAAGTCTTCATGACATTTGACTTGTTTACTTGAACCAACGACCAAGCATAGATTGACAGAACGAGTGTGTGATAGATGTTTGCTTGCTTTGCTGGTGGATGATGTGATTTCTCTTCGGCACACGTCACAGCGTCACGGTGGAGAGGCCAGAGGTTGGCGTGTGGCAGCAAGCATTGAAAGGGAATCGAAAAAGGGTGGGTCTGTAGGACATGCTCTGTCACCCACAGACATGCACGTGCAACTAATTTGAGCACGCTACCACACGAGCGGAGTGCTGTGGTGCGATTGACTCATTGTGCAGGAAGAGCAGATCTAAGGGGAGGAAGACATGAACCGCACTACCTGCGACTACGTCTCCCGCACAGTATACAGCAAGACCCTACTCTAAGTCCCAGTCAAACACTCTTACACACACACAGACCAGTCACATCACAACATCGAACCACTTGGCAGGCCATAGATGAGGCCGTTGTTGTTGGCAAGCACACCATCATACCACTTGTTGGTGCCAGCGTCCACAGCAGCGTCCACAGCAAATGATTCCAACAAGTTGGTTGTGTTGGTGCGTGGGTCCACGATGAGCACGCTTGACTCCATGGCGGGAATGCCAATGATGTTTCCATTTGGCGCCAGCAACCCTCCACGCCACTTGCCGTGCTCAGATGAAAGGCCGGCGATGGAGGTCGTGTCTGTGGTGTTGGTGGCTGGATCAATGACAAGCACCGATGTACTCTTGAAAGGGATGCCGTAGATGAGGCCATTTCTCGCACGCACGGCACCCTGCCACTTGTCGTCGCCTGCGAGCCCCACGATGGAGGTGGTGTCGGCCGTGTTGGTGGCTGGGTCGATGATGAGCACGGATTGGGGGTCGCGTGGAACGGAGTAGATGAGGCCGTTGGCCGCCTGCGCCCCGCCATACCACTGGCAGCACCCACTTGCAAACCCAGCCATAGTTGTGGTGTCCGTTGTCTTCATGAATGGGTCCAAGATCAACACAGATGAGGAACGCCACGGGATGCCATAGATCAAGCCGTTGTCAGCAGCCACCACGCCGCTGATCCACTGACCAGTGCCAGAAGGGAGCACGCTAAAAGTAGTATTGTCCACGCTGTTGCTCATGGGGTCGATGATCAGAACAGACTCGGCATCGTATGGGAAGGCGTATATGAGGCCATCTTGTGCCAGCACGCCACCGCCCCATTTGCGCGCGTCTGGGGCCAAGCCAGGGATGGTCGTTGTGTCGGCAACATTGGTCGTCGGGTCGATGATGAGCACAGAAGCAGAGCGGTGTGGGATGCCGTAGATGAGGCCGTTGTTTGCCAGCACGCCACCAAGCCAGTCGGCGCCTCCTGTGCCGACGTTCGCCAGGGTGGTCGTGTCTGTTGACGGCGGAAACCGGCGACAGAGGGCTTCCTGCTGCTGTTCGTCGCGCTGCTGCAGCTCATCGTTGACACCCATCTGCTCCTCCAACATGCTGGCCTGCTGCTGCACCACCTCGAACATCTTCCCGATGTCCGCGCCATTGACAAACACGGGTTCCTTCTCTGGATCGCTTGTGTTGATGTGCAGTGCACCTTCCTTATCCTCCTCCAATACCACCTCCCCGCACACGCGTGCAACGACGACCAGCACCAGCAACAGCAGGAGGGGTTGGAAGCGGGCAGCCATCATCATCATTATGACTGTGAACCGCGGGCTGGTGATGGCAGGCTTGCTTGCTTGTTGCCTTGCTTGCTGGCTGGCTTGCTGGATGCCTGCTTCTTTGCTGGTTGTGCTGAGTGTGGGTGTGGAGAAGTGATGGAAATCGTACATCATCCTTCTGCACAGACAGCACGAAGAAGTGAAGCAGAGAAGAAGGCGTTTGGCTGTGCTGTGTTTGTGCTTGTTCGTTCGTTTGTGCTTGGTCCGCACAGCACACCCACACCATCCCTCATTCCTACCATCTCCCCCCTTCATCTTCCCATGACCCCGGTCCTCGCAGAGAGAACGAGGTCACCTATCTGTCTCCCTCTGTCTCCCCCTCCTCTCACAGTCCTACAGTCATGAGGCGATGTCCTTCCTCTTTCGCTTGCCTCACACTCAGCACACTCAATGCCCTCCTTGCGCTGCTGTGCATGCTGTACACCACCATCCCCAACCACAACAACCACAACAGCAGCAGCAGCAACAATACGCTGTTCGCACATGCAGCGGTGATTGAGGAGGACGAGTGGGGCACCCTGCACATCAGCACCACCACAGCCAGCAACAGCAACAATAATGTCAAGCACCAACCTCGTGTGCTGGTGAATGGGGTCGATGTGGAGCAAATGCAAAGTCAGCTGCAGGAAACCGCTCGACTCGCAGACACGTTGCAGCTTGTGCTGGCTGCTGTGGCAAGCGAGAAGAATGTCATGGCCAGTACCTTGCTGCAGGCAGCAAACCCTGGCGTGGCTGTGTCCATTGATCAAGCTGGAAACATCGACGTGGAAGGACAAGGCCTCACATCATTCTCGTTTGGGGTCATGCAAGCCATCGATGGCGACGTGAACTTGTCCAGGAACGACCTCACTTTCATCGACTTTGGCCTGCTCTCAAGCGTCGGTGGAGACATGTCGTTGCACAACAACGACCTGACTCTGTTGGATTTCAAACGCATCACCCGCGTGGGTGGCTATATCCATGCCGACAGCAACGGGCCAGTCGATATCGACTTTGGCGCACTGACGATGGTGGGCGGCTTCCTCAGCCTCCGATACAACGTCCTCACGTCGGTCGACTTTGGCAACATCGTCAGCGTGGGCGGGAATATGTACATTGCCCGCAACCCCGCCCTCTCTTCTTTTCAGTTTGGCCAGATCACCAATGTGGACGGCGACGTTCTTCTCTTCCAAACCAGCATCACCTCTGTGAATTGCACTGGTGTCACCATATCTGGATGCATGTGTGTGGATGCAGGGGTTGAGCTCGCAAACTGCCCCTCAACATGCACGGGCGAACACTGCAACCAGTAGATAGAGTGACAGAGTGGTTGTGGGCACTTGTCAGGCTTGCTTTGGCAGTGAGTGGGCCTGGTGAAGTACAATACACACTTCAATGTACTGCAACATGACTTGTGCGAATGCTGACAGCGAAAGCACGTGTGTGTGTGTGTGCATGTGCACTTGCTTGCTATTTCTTGTGTATGCATGAGTGAATGTGTCTTCGGCATGCATGTATTGCGGGGTTTGGAACGACGCCAAGTGCAAGCAATAAACCAACACCAACGCAAAGACAACCCAACACAACCCATCAACTTCAAGTCATGTCACATGTCATTCTACGATGATCGGCAACGTCGTTCTGCACGCGCTGTGCTGCATCTCCTTCTCCAGCGCATACAGCACACCCTGCCACTGCACGCTGCAGCCACCATTTGAAAGAAGCGTCGCACATTCATCCATCGATTCCTCCTCCTCCTCATGCATGAACCACGTAGCAGCTGGAACTCAATATCTGCGCGGTCCAACATGAGCGCAATCAGCCGGTTCAGCACCATGGAGATGACATGCAGGATGCGCAGCAGCCAGCACCACCAATGTAGCCGCCGTCAAAGGTATCCACAGCAGCACATTGTTGAACATGAGCAGCAAGCCCGTTGGCCGACAACGTGTTGTCGTTGAGCAGCAGCAGCAACCGGAACGACGTCCACCCAGCCAAATTGCTGATGCCGAGGACGAGCAGAGCAGGAAGTGGCGCATGTCGAAGCAGATGGGCCAGAATCATGCGCTGGCTGGAACGGCTGCAGGCAGCACCGCAGGTGGTACAGCAGAGGAAGGAACGTGGGAGCGTGCTGGGAAGGAGTACGTGCCACGCACCGCAAACACTAACGCCGCATCCATCACGTCCAACAAGCCGTGACTGCCGCACCTCCTGCACCATGTCCACAACCAGCCGGCTCACCCAGCGCCAGGATGATCACCACTGGCTCGTTGTCGGCTGCACCCAGCAGCAGCATGATCACCACCGACTTGTTGTCACCAACTCCCAGCAGCAGCTGGGCCGCGTCCTTGCCACTGACGAGGGCGACGGTGAGCATGTACCACGCCACTGCTAACGCGAACAATGAAGCTGCCAAACAGCTCAGCATCACCCTTGTCCACCAGTGTCGTCATTCACAAACCCAGCTGCACGCGCCAAGTGGCACCACGCGCGCCCCAGCGTCCTCAAGCTTGGCCAGCTCACCAGACAACTTCAGCAGGTTGTGCCGACACGCGCGGCTGCTCATTTCGCTGATGAATGTCCTGTCCGACTCAGTGAGACAATCATGCTCGCTGCTGGTGGCTGTACTGCTTGTCGGCGGTGGAGGTCGCAAGCGCAAGCCCACTTTGAAACGTGCACACCAGCAGAATGATGTCTGCTACGAGGGTGTGCGTCAGGAACGACGCGCGCAGTGACCAGGGCTTCCCTGCCAGGGCTTGTTACCCTCCGAGGTTGAAGAAGGCCCTGATGGCCTCACACACCTTGTCCACGACACACTGCACCATGTTGCAGTCGAGCCAGGACACACTGGTGGAGGTGCTGAAGATGGCACAGAGTGCGGGCGTGGCTGGCCTTGCTGCGCGCAAACAACAACAGAGACAGCGGCGTGTCTGTCTCGGCATCCTCCACGGCAGTGCTCACGGTGGCAGGGAACATGCGCACGGCTCGCTGCAGCTCAGCAACGCTGCCACAGTCAATTGAACGGGAGGTGGGTGACAAGGACGATGGCTCCAGGCATCGCGCCTTGATGGCCAACAGGGCGGATTGCGACGGCCGTGGTGTTGCTCGTGTTGAAGCTGAGCACACATTACGCAGCCGGCACCGCAAAGCTCGGCCATACAGGAGAACGTGCTTGGCGTCACGTGTCCAAGTGGCTGATTCAAAGCTGTACTGGCCGGCGTTGTGCTGTGTGAGGGCTGCCAGCCTCGCATGCTCTACAGCACAACGGCAACACTTGTCATGTTCCACTGCTCCAGGGTGTACGTGGTCAGGACACGCTCACCATCGCAGGGCTGGTGCACACCCCCGCTGTTGCCTCTGATCGATCGTGCTGACCACCAAACGGAGGGCAGCAGAGCGGCCACACGGCAGGGCTTGTCCACGTTCCAAACACTTTGCGCCACGGTACCTGGCAGCGAGCACGAGCACACTGTTACAAGGGGGCTGTGAATCAGGGACACGTACAGCGACGAGGAGGAGGTCAGGCTGTACACGGCCAAAACTACCGGCCTCCGGCACAAGCAGGTGCTGCTCTCTACTCGCAGACACGCTGATGGTGCCGATGAAGCCATCGCCCTCATCAAAATGATGCCACAGGACCACAGAAGAAGGTGACGAAGTGGTGGCTGTTGCGATGGATTGGATCTCCGAGACGTGGACACTGGTGATTTGGCGGATAGTGTGCACTCATCGTTGGGGTTGCTGGTTAGGTGGCCACTGGCCACGACCAGTGGATGGCTGCGGCCGCAAAGCCGCGAAGCCACAAACGTCAGCGGAGTTGCTCAAAGAGACAACAGCAGCGCACGCGTCGCAGCATCCACCATCTGCACACGTCGGCGGCGTTGCACACCACACCCAGATGAACGTTGTAGTGGATGCGGAGCACGGTCGCATGCAACAGGTGTGTGGCCAGAAAAACACATCCAGCAGGTTGTCCTTGATCATCAGAACGACGTCCGCTGACTCAATGTTGATGCCGTCGCCAACCATCATCACCACCTCGCCCTTTTGCCTCCAGCTCCTGCACGCTGCTGCGAGCACGTTGTCGATGCCAACCTCTGCCCCCAATGGACCGCGCCATGCCCTCCTTGTCGCCCATGTGAGCATGGCCAGGCGCAAGCCGTGCGGGTGCAGCAGGCGCACCGCCCTCTTCACCTTTAGGGCTTGCACGTGTCAGCGAGACCCAAAGTAGCCAGGGTAGGAGGTTGCCGTCTGCCGAGCACGTAACAACCGTGTAGCCACGCGTCTCGTCGTCTTCGTGCGTCGTCTGCCGCTATTTGCCGCTGATGGCGTGGGATTTGCCAGCACCACAATGTGCATGCCAATGACAGTGGGCATGCCAATGACAATGGGCATGCTGTCTACGGTTGCTGAGATGCCCCAAGCAGAGACCGTCTTGAAGTCCGTCGCAGGAGACAGCGCCGACGTGCGCCACAATCGCCTGGCCCAGGGGCATGTTCGCTGTTTGCCTCTTCAGCCGCCACCAGCTTCGACGGGGTGCCGTCCTCCGTCCACGTGTCATCATCGCCGAGCACGCGCACGCACGTGACTGTTCGCGATCCAACCGTCAGCGTGCCCGTCTTGTCAAGCACGGCCTGTGAGGAGGGGGGGGGGGCGGGGGTGGAGTGTGTGTGTGAGTGTGTGTGGGCATGAAGGTGTGAGTGAGTGAGTGAGTGTGTGAGTGTTCTCTAACCACGACTCGCGAGCAACTGCACGAAGCACGACACACACACACACACACACACACACACACACACATAGACACACACACACACACCAGTTGAAAGCCGCTTTCGTCGGACGTGAGCTCCAATGTGTCAGTGGCACCCGAGGTCAGCAGCGCAACCCACACACCAACAGCAGCACGATGCTTGACACAAAGCGCCCCGCCAGCTTGTCTGGGAAAGAAAAAGGAGGGAAAGGAAAGGGGAGGGTGTGCGGGTATGTGTGTGAGTGGGAATGTCTGCAGAAACATTGACAGGCACGTGTGAAAGGGAGGATATGGCGTGTTGTTTCCACCACACACACCTCTGCTGGATGGGCGCCTTTGACAGCTGAGCATCCTCACTGCCAACGTGTGTAGCCTCAAAGACAACATACCATGGTGCCGCCCATACGACAATAACGCCTTTGGAGACAAGACGAGGGTTGATTCGCCCCGTGATCATGGCCTCGACCATTTGACCTGCACCCTCCAGCACGCGTGCATCCATTTCACAGGCACTTTGTCACCAGCCACCATCTGCCAACAAGAACGTGAGGAAAGGTGAGCCAGATGTAACGACAGTGCGTTATCGGGCTGCTGCTACAACCGCACCTGAACTGCCACACTACTGCTGTTGCTGCTGCTACAACCAACCACCCGCCCATCACCCACCACCACATATAAGCACCACCACCAACTCCAACACCCAGCCCCTCATCACGCACCTTCAGTTTGTCGCCGCGCTGCACGAGCTCGATGTCAATTCGCTCCTCCACGCGGTTGCCTTGACTATACCTTCCTTCGGCAGGCTGGAGATGTTGCCTTTGGCGAGGTGTTCGATGTACGCCCGAGCGATACAAAGGTCAAGAGGGAGAATGCCGGTCTCCAAAGAAGAAGTCGCCACCGCCACCACCAGTCAGAGCCTTCGTGGGAGGCGGGTGCAGCAATGAGCACCTCCAGGGAGTACAGGTAAGCAGCCCTGTGGTGGGTTTCAAACAACGCAAGCGCAAGTGCGTGTGGATCAGCGACACGTGTGCACGCGACACGCTAGCAAAGAAGGCACGTGTAACGCTGTCTTGTTCACTGCAGTGGTGGACGTGAAGAGAACGCGCGGAAGTGGTCGCAACAAACCACACACATACAAGCACACTCACACACGCACACACACACACACACACACACACACACACACACACACACACACACACACACACACACACACACACACACACACACACACACACACCACATTCATGTTGGCAGTGTCATGCGTGGTGGACTGCACCGCGGAGACGAGAAATGGCCGACCGGGAAATGAAGGAGACCAGGCCCAGCAGCAAGAGGATGAGGTTATGCGTTGCGACATGCCGTCAATCATGCGCGCATCCCAGGAGTCTGGCCACACACGGCCACGATGGTGGACGCGACGAAGAAACACGGCGCAAACGATGAAAGTAACAAGCCAGAAGCGGATCTCGCTCCTGTGGGTGGTGGTGTTTCGTGTTCCAGCTCCGCCGCGTGCCCCAGCATCCTTCAGCGCGCTGCAGTCACAAATGGGTGTTGTGTGAGGTGCATAACACAGTGCATTCTTGTGAGCAAGTGGTGGTGGGTGGCACGGCGCGGCAGCAAGGGCAGACACAGAGTCAGTTGGAGGGATTCGGTTGGAGGAGGGAGTGGAGAAGCAAGACGAAGCGACACGTACAAGTGCAAACACACACACACACACACACACACACACACACACACACACACACACACACACACACACACACACACACACACACACACACACACACACACACACATGGATTAGCGGCGACCAATAGGCAGAGCCCTCAGCGTCGCCTGTCATGAATGTCCAACAACAGCAGCAGCGGCAGCAGCATGATGAGAGGTTGAAGTGGAAAGTGGGCATGCGTGCATACAAGCAACCGCGCGTGCATGCAAGCAAAAGAGAACAAGCAGAGATGCAGTGCTGCACACATCGCATACCTTATGCTGAGGTACGTGGTGTCTTTAAGTGTGTGGGATTCTTTGTGGGCCTTTGTATCCGCCCACCTCGCCGATGCTGGCAATGATGGCTGCAGGGCTTCACCGGCGCGGTGCCAGTGAGCAGGCCCACACGGCACAATGCTGTGCACACCGGGGCATGCGCCCTAAATGTTGGGCACGCACGAGGCGCACGACATGCCTGTAGTGCAGCGCGACCGCATCAGCGAAAGTGGAAAGTGGAAGTGAGGAGGTGCCGAAGTGGGGTGCACCCAACGGCACAAACACATACACACAAACACAGCACACACACACACACACGCACGCACGCACACACAGTGCACGCACACACACACACACATACACACACTCACACGCACTCCAGAGGCGTGGGGAGCTGATGCTGTGCTGGGGTGGGGTGATGGCTTTCCGAAGAGTGTCGGCAACAGCATCTTGGTGGTTGTCGGAAGGCGCCGATTCCTTCTTGTCGGGTGTGCTCGAAGATGAAGTGGAGGAGGTTGACACCCCATCAACAGCCTGCTCCTGCTCACGCTGCTGTGGCGGTGAGCCGATTTCAACGGAGTACCCGCCCGTCGCGGACAATGTCTGCCAGCTCGCCTGATGACATCTCTGCAAGATGTTCGACAGCAACCGTTTTGTCTTCGATCATGGGTGTGGTCTTGATCACCGTTGGCCCGACACACTGCTGCTGTCGCTTAGGATGGCCGCATTGCCCTGGGCACACGAGCCACATGCCACGGTGGACTTTGCCTGAGGAGACGCCATGGTTGTTGCTGTTGTGGTCGTCGTCGTGGAGCCAAGTGGCCACATGCAGCAGCAGCAGGTTCACGTTGTTCTTCTGCTCGTCCATCCACGGTCTGGCAAGGACAGCTGAACATCACGCATGCTTGCAGCTGCCTTGGTGAGGAGCACGCCGTGTTGGTGAAGTGAAGGTGGCGCTGCGCGCATGCATGCTGGTGCCAACCAGACGGGAAGGAGGAAGGACACACTTCTGATGGTACCGGCAGCAGTGGCTGGGGAGTGTGTTGGACAGAGAGGGGCAGCTGCATCACGTGCGTGCATCAGGTGCACCTGTGTGCGTCCTTGGCTGTGGGGACACTGCGTTCACAGGGGAAAGAGGCAGGGTGGACAAGATGGTGGTGGGAGGAGGAGGAGAGCGACACGATGTCAGACACGATGTCAGACACGAGAGGAGGTGAGGTGCACAGCTGAGGTGATGGAGGAGAGGAAGACGGCGCGTGAGCACGTGTCATTGGAACAACGTGTGATGTATGTGTGCATATGCGCTTACGTGTGTTGAGCACACAAGGCTGAGCAATGCAATGCAATGCAATGTAATGGAATGACCTCAAACACTCACACACGCACGCACCTGTGGATGAGCAGGGTATTCTTTGGTCACACATGTCCGCCTCCTTGACATGAGTTCAACTCACGCCCTTCTTTTGCACTGCGTGATGAAGCTGGAGCGTACAACGCAGCAAGACACCGCACATCGTGTGCCGTGTGTGCTCTGTCCTTGTTGGCGCAGTGATGAGCTGATGAAGGAAGGCTGAGGGAAGGAAGGAAGGAAGGCTGGATGGATGGATGGAGGGATGCGTTTCAACGTGCTTCCTTCCCCCAACAACAACAACACACACACAACAGTGAACTTGCTTGCTTGTGTGTGGCTGGAAATCCATTGCACGATTCCCAACAATCGTCCACAACCACAACAACCAGCCAAAACGCCACAAACAACAAACGAACCAATCCTGTCTTCTCTTCTCTTGGTGCTGCGCCTGTCCTGCGAACAGACACGCGAACGAGGAAGGAGGAAGGCACACTTAACTTCTACTTCTGTTCTCTCCTCTTCTCCTTCTCCTCTTCTCTCTTCTTCACCCACTCGGAGTATGATGGCACCGATGAGAACGATGGGGTGCCTGCAGGCACGTGGGATGTTGCTGCTCCCCGTGCTGCTGGTGGCGGCGGCAGTGTGCTGGATGCCGCTCCTCATCAGCAGCGTTGTTGGGGAGGTGACGCTGGTGGAGGATGATGCGGGCGCGTTTCACATCAACACAAGCGACCCCATGAGCCAACCGGTGTTTGTGAACGGGATGAACGTGCACGAGACCCTCAGCATGTTGATGAGTACCGTGTCGGAGCAGCAGAGCATCAGAGCACCATTGATCGTGTCTTTGGCAGCAAAGTGTGCACTCCCAGCGCCAGCACGTTTGGCCAGCTCGGCTCAGCAGGAAGCAAATGGCTTGGGGGTGTGCTGGCGAACAACGGCCTGATCTATGCTGCGCCGTACAACTCCCCTTCCGTCCTCATCATTGACCCAAGCACCAACATCGTCGACACAACCACAATCTCTGGACTCAACACGGACTCAGCGAAGTGGAGTGGTGCTGTCCTGGCGCACAACGGCTTCATCTATATGTTCCCTTCGAACAGGGAGACAATGCTCATCATCGACCCAGACACCAACACCACTGATACATCGAGTATCCACTCACTTGGGTCAGGTGAGCGCAAGTGGTACAGTGGTGTGGTGGCCGCCAACGGCATCATCTTCGGCATCCCATTTTCTGCAACCTCCGTGCTGATCATCGACCCCGAGACAAACACAGCCGACACCACCACGCTGTCCGGGCTGTCGAGCCAGCAATACAAATGGTACGGCGGTGTGCAAGCGGACAACAGCCTTATCTACTGCATTCCCTTGACGGCTCCTTCCGTCCTCATCATCAATCCAGAGACCTTCGCGATGGACCTCACCGCCATCAGTGGTCTGGAAACAAACGCTAAGTGGTATGGCGGCGTGCTGGCAAGCAATGACCTCATCTACGCCATCCCAGGTGCTGTTGAGACGACACTCGTCATCAACCCAGCCACCAACGCAACCGACGAGCTTGTCATCGCCGAAGCAACAAGCTTTCGAAAGTGGGTTGGTGGTGTGCTCGCACCCAACGGCAAAATCGTCGGCATCCCAAATGGCTCGCAATCAGTCCTCATCTTGGATCCAACCACTAACACCACCGACACCACGACCATCAACAATCTTAGCGGCAACAACAAGTGGTGGGATGGCGTGCTTGCACCAAATGACCTCATCTACGCCATTCCACATTCTGCAGAGTCGGTCCTTGTGATTGACCCTGGGTGCTGAGATGCTTGCATGCGCTTGTGTGTGCATATGTACACGTGTCTTTGTGTCTGCCTGTCTGCCTGCCTGTTTGTCTGCCCGTCTGTGCACGTGTGCGCACATGCTTTCCTGCTCGCACCCTTCCTGCACCGCCTTGGCTCTTTCAGTCTTCCACCCTGCTGCTTCTGTCAGCCTCTGTGTTCCTTCTTCTGTCTCTCTCCGTGTACCCTGCGTATCGACGCTGTTCATTGTTCTTCAACTGTACATACATACATTGACCCCGGCTCGATTGTCAAAACAACAAGAACAGTGTCAACTGCATCACTGCAACACTCAAAGAGCTTGACGTGAACCCCTTCACACACTCTCGCATCCACGCAGTTTGAAAAGCCGTGCCACTACGATGATGCACGCGTTTATGCCGAACGAATGCCACCTCTTCAAGGACACCAATGCAATCACTCTTTGAGTCAGTCATCAGTACACGAGCAAAGCAGCTGCAGTCCATGTCATCCACAACTTGGACACGGGTATCAACACAGTGGAACCGTTGCTCGTGCGGTTGAGCCCAGCGGGGGAACACGCGAGAGGTCACGGCCAAACGCCAGTCGCACAGCCAGGTGCAGGCCAACCTGCAGCAGCTAGGAGCGTGGCAGGAAACGGGACAACAACGTGAGCGTGATGCACATCAAGCCACCGCATACATACACACACACACCATGCTGGAATGCATCATGTGAGCAAACCAGACACCTCATGCACACGACCCAAGGAGAAGACACCATCCTCACTTCCTCACATCAAAACACACACGCGTTGCTGGCTGGTGCCTTGGTCTGGCTGCTCAATGAGTGGAAAGAGGGAGAGTGGATGCTCGTGCATCCATGCGTGCATCCATGCACGCGTGCTCAGGTGCGCAGTGGAATGCCAGCGAGGGAGAGGTGTGTCTCGGTGAACGTCGGGGTGAGGTCTTGCGATGAGTGCTATCCCCCTATCCTCCACGCGTAAATGGAATCAGAGTGGTTCCTCTGCCTCTTCCACTGTGTCACAGCAAGCCAAGTGTACGTGGCACGCGAACACGCAATAGCGTGTGCTGCTCTTGCTCTTGCTGACATCAAACCCCATCCCAACCCCCACTACAATCAGCTGGCGGTGCAGCGAAGGAAGGGGTCTCTGCCTCTCCCGTGTCCTCCTTGCCTCAGCTAAGGAAAGCTGGTTGGTCGACGACACGCGGTGTCTCGTCTGGTCGTGTGTGGACGACACAGCAACAATGAAGCCTGCGGAACTTGCGGAAGGACAGAAGGACAGTGATGTGATGTGATCTCTCACTGGGAGCAGTGGACTGTGTGGTGGAAGCGAGGAGAGTGGAGTGGCGAAGCTGCACGCAGCAGTAACAGCGACTACCTAAGGAACGAAGGGAAGGTGTGCTTCATCCCCCTCCTCTCTTCTGCAACAGGCAACAGGCAACACGCAGTACCTGAAGGAATGAAGGAAGGAGTGTGCGTGTCTTCTTGAGCTGGCTGCAAGCAAAACCTACAGAAGAAGCAGTGGCTGGTGCGATTTTGCTTGGTGCTTTTTCTCTGCTTGTGCACAAACCACAACAAGACAAGCAAGCAAGCAAGAAGCGAGCAGCACAGCACGGCAGACGAGATGCTCAGCGACATGAGACGCACACCAACCACAAGCGCAACAACAACAACCACAACTACACCAACAACAACCACAGCAGCCTTTCCCTCCCTCCCCCGCTTCCTGCCCACTCTGCCCACCATCCTCTTCCTCCTCCTTCTCGTCCTGCTCGCAGAACCAATGAGCTGGGGAGAAGTGGTGTTTGTGGAGGATGATGAGGGCGCATTGCACATCAACACGAGCGATCCAGCGAGCCAGCCCGTTTTGGTCAACGGGATGAACGTGGATGCGCTCTTCGAGACAGTGGCTGCACAGCAGAGCATGCTGCAGGTGTACCAGCAAAACGTACAGGCGCAGCAGAGCACGATTGCCATGCAGCAGGACACGATCAGCTTGAACCAAGCAAGGATCGACGCGCTGAGAGCTGAGGTGTGTCACGCAAGTGCCAGCACGTTTGGAGACCTTGGCGCGTCATCAGACAAGTGGCGTGGCGGTGTGCTTGCCAGCAACGGCTTGATCTATGCGACGCCGTACAACGCCCCGTCGGTGCTCATCATCGACCCAGTTACCAACACGGTCGACACAACGTCCATCTCCGGGCTCGGCTCTGACATGTACAAGTGGGCCGGCGCCGTGTTGGCACACACCGGCCTCATCTACATGTTTCCCGCTGCACGGCCGTCAGTGCTGATTGTTGACCCCAGCAGCAACACAACCGATGTTACGAGCATCGATTTCCTGGGCATGCGCGACTTTAAGTGGCTCACTGGCGTGGCTGCTCATAACGGTTTCATAGTCGGCATCCCGTCATCAGCCACAGCCGTGCTGATCATCGATCCAACCACAAACGCAGCCGACAACACCACTTTGTCTGGGCTTGCCTCTGACAGCAACAAGTGGTACGGCGGTGTTCAGGCACCCAACGGCCTCATCTACGGCATTCCAGACACCTCAAGCTCTGTTCTCATCATCGACCCTGTCTCCCTCACGGCGGACACCACGACACTCGCGGGCTTGGGATCTGCTCCCTTCAAGTGGTTTGGCGGTGTGCTCGCCGGCAACGGCCTCTTGTACGCCATTCCAAGCCGCGCGACAAGCGTCCTTGTCGTCGACCCAGCGTCCAACGTGACGACCCTGCTTGCTGTTGCGGATCATGCCGGCGTAGACGACTGGGTTGGCGGCGTGCTCGCACCCAACGGCAACATCATCGGCATCCCGCACAACTCCGCCTCCATTCTCGTCATCGACCCTGTGGCAAACACCACCAGCACGAAGCCCATCGAAGTTAGCGGCGCAGCAGAACCGCGCAAGTGGCGCGACGGAGTGGTGATTGGCAACGGCCTAATATACGGTATTCCACGCGACGCTGAAACCGTGCTGGTCATCGACCCTGGGTGTTAATCAACGATTCGCGTTGTCTTGCTTTGGCTGCTCCGGCGTTGCCTGTGTGTTCTGCGTTGCTTGGACTCTTACGAGCTCCTGAGTACATCTTCACTGTCTCGATGCCCTCGCGCGTTGTCTGTGCTCTACCCTGGTGTACTGGTACACAATAACACACCCGTCAACAAATCCAACGTGATTGACAATCTTTCTCAGCAGCGTGTCGTCGAACTGTGTTTCCTCTCGCTTCAACGCTCATCTTCGCCCAGCTTGCGGACTGCACCAGAGTATACACAGTGGCATGTTCGTGTATTTCATGTAACAAGCCCGTTAACATTGCCACATGCACACGTGCTCACGCCGCGATTTACACACCGAGTTTCACACACACCGAGTTTCATACACGCACACACCGAGTTTCATACACGCACACACACACACACACACACACACACACACACACACACACACACACACACACACACACACACACACACACACACACCAGCCCTAATACGAGCGCGTGCGCTCAGGCATGCGCTGGTCATCATCGGTTGTGCAGTCCTCAAAGCGCACGCAGCCGCCACCTTCATGCCCATACCCACCACCATCACCACGCGTGATGGGTGTTGTCGTTGTGGGAAACACGCAATCGCAGAAGAAGAGGCGATGCACTCCAGAAAAGTCGGCATCGGGTGCCACGCTGGTGCAGTCAACGCGACACGTGCGCACATTGTGCGTGGACAGCACACGCAGGGGCTTGAGCGTGTCAATCCTGACCCTGGTAACGTCCGAGAGTTGGGTGAGGCGAACACCACCACGAATCATGATGAACGACACGACGTTGCGCACAACCGCGGTGCCCGTGCACTCGTGCAGAACCAGCTTTTTCAGGGGCCTGTCTGGCGGGGACGACACCAGGGCATGGTCGTCTGTGAGACGGCAGGTGTAGAGGTTCACTGTTTGCAAGTTGCGCAGCGCGTGTAGGCCGATCGGCGACACGGCGGTAGCGGTGGCTTGTATGTGGAGGTCAACGACGTTAGTGAGCGGGCTCACGTCAATCTCTTTCATCAACAACTTGGGGCGAATGTGCAGGCTGCGAACGTTGCGCATGTGCACCAGCGCGGCGCTGTCTTTCACCTCCGTGTCCAGGTGGTCAAGGCA
>NW_004754928.1:1392940-1393890 GCF_000188695.1 Salpingoeca rosetta | reverse complement strand
TGAGCGAGTGAGTGAGTGATCGAGTGCGTGAGTGTGTGAGTGAGTGTGTGTGTCCGTGCGTGTGAGTGAGTGTGGGCGTTTGTGTTTGTGTGTGCGTGTGTGCGTGAAGGGATGTGGGGGTTGAAATGTATTCGAAAGGAAGAATGCAGACACGTAAATGGAGACAGACACGCAAGAATAAACGCACACCAGCCCCCCCCCTCTTGTTCCCCCCAACACACACACACACACACACACACACACACACACACACACACACACACACACACATGTTCTCCCTCCCCACCGATGAGGGTGACGGGGACGACGTCCATGCCAAACTCGTGGACACCGCGCCGCGTGCTCGCCCCAACCACGGAGGAGGACCGGCTCGCCACAAGGCGTGTTTTAAGTTGGCGCTCCTCGGCCTGTCGAATACCCCGCCTGCCGTCCTGGTCCGCAGGCAGCGCCATTGTCCGCTTTGCGGTGATGATGCGCTCAAACGCCTCCTTCTCGTGACGAATCGACGACAAATATTGTTGCTCCTGTGGACGGTGTGAGAGAGTGTGTGTGTATAATGCGCGTGTGAGTGAGTGAGTGTGTGTGTATGTGAGTCTGTGTGTGTGAGAGTGAATGAGTCAGCGCCAGTGGGCGTGTATGTGCGTGTGTGTGTGAAGGTGGGCATGTGGATGTGCACAGCCACGCGGCGCGACCGTGTGCATCTTGAGGCAACATGGCACTTGGTGTCTGCACCTGAAACGACGTCCTGTACATCATGAAGTAGACGTGCAGGTCCACCTCGGGATGTGCCGACTGATACAGCTCAACCTGAACAGGAGGCGATGGCGATGGTGATGGCGATGGTGACGGTGAGGGTGACGGTGAGGGTGGTGGCACGCAGACATGTCACGAACGTGTTCAGTACGGGAGAGCACACAAAGCAGCACACACACACACACACACACACACAC
>NW_004754928.1:1374880-1382714 GCF_000188695.1 Salpingoeca rosetta | reverse complement strand
GTGGTTGTTTGCCTGCTTGGTCGGTGTGGTCGGTTGGGTTGGCAAAGTGTGCGCGTGGGATGTGTGTCGCCAACAACCGCAACAACGAATGTGTGATGAATCATCGATGACTCATCATGTAGACTGAATTCAGTTCTTACGCATGTTGTTAGACGTGCATCGAATTCATGCGTGGCAGTTATTCAGTTATTCTGCACGCGCGCACACACACGCAAACTTCGAGGTTGGTTGCAGTGGAACTTGGGTAAGTGGCAGTGGTGTGGGTGCGTGGATGAAGGCTGTTGGTGGATTGGAACAGCAGGAAGACACAAAGACTACACACAAAGACATGCACACAAAGACATCCACACAAAGACATACACAAACACATCCACTCCACGCTTTCCTTCCACATACATACACACACGCACCTCCAGGAACTCAAAACGCTTTCCACCCTCAAACACACACACACACACACACACACACACACACACACACACACACACACACACACACACACAGAGCAGAACCACCACCCACCCATGAGCTGGTATGGTGCGGCAAACTATGTGTGCAAATTGGGTGTGCACACTGTTGTGCAGCCCGTGCTGTGGATGACCCAACAACAGCAACAGCAACAACAACAACAGCAGCAACAGCAGAGCGGTGTGGTTTCTTCCTGGCTCGCCTCCTCTGCATCAGCAAGCAGTCTCGTCACCTCCAACCCCAGCAAAACCAGCAACAGCGCCAGTCACGACGGCAGCAACAGCGTTGGGTCTGTGCGACCGTTACACACCGTCTTGAAACAAGAGCGACAAGCTCTCAGCACCACACCGCATGGGCACCCAATCTCACAGGATGCCCTTGCAGTGCCACCCACGCCCACATCCACGAGCTCAGCGACGCGTGTTGCCAGTGCTTCCGGTACCGCCGACGGACAAAATCGTCGTCCTGCTTCTCGCGTGCATGCCATAAACACACCACACACCCAGCAGACGCACGGCTCGCCGAGGCCTCAGCGTACACACGGCGTCACTGCACACCATGCGGTGCCCCGATCACTCACCCGTCTTGTGCTGGACCCGAAGGGCAAACGACACACAACCTCTGATAGCCAACACACCAACCAAGAACAACGGCAGTCACAATTGCAAACAGATTCACGCAAACAGCAGCCTCAAACACCAAGCCCAGTGAAAGAAAAGGCGAGCTTCAATGCAAGTTTACACGCGTGCGCATCTGGGCTGCACCTCTCGCTGTCCCTCCTGAGCTGTGCCAGCTTGCCACACCTGGGCAGCTCGCTGGTCTCGCGCGCGTACCCGAGCATCGCCAACATGATGGACCTTGACGCCGACAGCGACGGCACTGGCGATGACGTTGGTGGTGATGATATGGATGATGGAGGAGACGGCATCAGCGATGTGGAAGACATTGATGGTGATGATGATGATGATGATGATGATGATGTTGATGGTGATGATGATGATGATGATGATGATGATGATGATGATGATGATGATGATGATGATGATGGTGATCATGATGACGTGGTCCACGTATCGCTTGAGCCCAGTGGTTCCGTTCCACACCACAAGCCGCCAACTTCTCCCACTTGCACGACCACGGTTCCCTCCTCCGCCACGTCAACACCTTACACCCCTCCATCCACGTGCGAAGCGAGCGAGGTGCTGCTGCCAACGCCAGCGCTGGCCGATGCGTTTGCAGACGCGCTGTTGCAGTGCTGCACCGAAGGAAAGGTGTCTGTCGTGCAGCGCACACTCGAGGTAACTCCGGCACTGGTGACACACGTGCGGGCAAGCGACGGCGCCCAGCCCATCCACGCAGCAGCAGCAGCAGGGCAGGTGGACGTGCTCCTGTGCCTCATTGCGCTTGGTGCAGACATCACAGCAACGACGACACACACACGGGAGACGGCGCTTCATCTAGCCGCGCGCGGGGATCATGCCCTCGCTGCCACCGCCATCCTGGACCAGACGGCCGGCGCTCTTCTCGTCAACTGCACCGATGCACGAGGTGCGGTTTCGTGTGCTGTGTGTGTGTGTGTGGTGTGCTATGTGTGTAGTGTGTGGTGTGTGTATGTTTGCGTGTAGTGTGTGTGTATGCGTGTGTGTTGTGTGATATGTGTGTAGTGTGTATGTGTGTGTATGTGCGTGTGTGTGGTGTGTGTGTAGTGTGCTGTGTGTGTGCTGTGTGTGTGTGTGTGTGTGTGTGTGTGTGGTGTGTGGTGTGTGCGTGTTTGCCTGCAATGCGTACTGCTTCAACGAGCTACCTCCACCCCCTCACCCTTACCGCCCCCCCCCCTTCAGGTGCAACACCGGTCTTCGTTGCGAGCGAGAACGGGTGCGCCGCTGTGCTGGATGTGCTCCTCGCCCGCCGACCAGATATCGACGCGCCACGCAATGACGGTCCGTTGGCCAGTGTGTGTGTGTGTGATGCAGAGACTGCCCTCCTTCTCCCAGCATCTCTCCCAACATCTGTCCCTGCCTCTCTCCCTGCCTCTCTCCTAACCGCTCTCATTTCCCCGTCTTCTCCATCTCTCCCGCCCCCCCTCCCATCTCGACTGCAGGCGCCACACCGCTGTACATGGCCTGCTACAACGGGCACACGCGCGTGGCAAAGACGCTCGCCCTCGCCGGCGCCAACCACTCGGCCACGCACGCGTCTGGAGCAACGGCGCTGCACATTGGCGCGTGGAAGGGCCACGCGGCCGTGGTCCGGTTGCTTGCATGCACGGCACCCGCGCTCATCAACGCGCAGACGTGTGCGGGCGCAACGCCGCTGCTTGCTGCCTGCACAAACGGGCACGCGGATGTTGTTGAGTTTCTGCTCTGCCACGGCGCCAACCCGCTGGTGCGCATGTACGACGGAACCACGTGCCTGCAGGCATCGCGGCGCGGCGGCTACGTGGAGATTGAGGCCATGCTGCTGTACGCCATTGCCCACATCCGCGCGCACACGTGGGACTTTGTCTTTGACTGCGACGTGCCGGTCGAAGAGGGGGAGGTGGATGTGACAGATGACGTCGATCTGACGGAGGAGGTGGGTGTGGTGGAAGAGATGGATGTGACAGAAGACGTTGGGGCGACAGTGGAGGTGGTTCAAGCTGAGCAGAAAAGAGCGATGATGCAAGAAGGAGATGAACACGCGACAGATGCGACCACGGCTGCAGGGAGGCGGGATAAGCGCCACGGCATCAACAATGGCGTGCAGTGGCTTGAAAAGGAAGGGAACAAGTCACTTGGTAACAATGATGACGGTAATGGTGGTGATGACACCGTGTGCGGCGTTGGGCGTTCGTCTGTTGTGTCGTGGACACTTGGCTGTGATGACAGTGACGACGCGAGTGACAGCGACAACTTTATCAATGACGATGGCGACGGCGCCAATGAGTATGACAACGAGTATGATGATGATCGCGAGTACGACGCTGATGATTATGATGATGGCCACTGTGCTGCAGCTCGGCGGGTGTGGCGGGCGCAGGTGTGGCGGGAGCTGCTGGTGCTCAGTGGCAGCGACGACGACGACGACGACGACGACGACGATCATGGTGGGTGCGATGGGTGTGGTGAGGTGATGGTCGACTGGGACTGCAACATCCTTGCTGACAGTGAGCAACGACGAGAAGATGGCTGTGCAGAGGTGCTCCAGCATAAGCTGAACCTGCAACAACAACAACACCACCTCCGTGACCACCACCGCCGCCGCCACAGCAGCAGCAGCAGCAGCAGCAGCAGCAGCAGCAGCAGCAGCAGCTTCACCACAGCGACACCAACAACAACATCAACAACAACATCAACAACAACAGCAACATCAGCAACAGCATCAACAACAGCAACGTCCGACACGGCAAGAACGGCGACGTGGGTGGTGACGGCTGACGGGCACCCCGTGCTGGCATCAAAAGTGGAGGAGATCAGACAACAGCTGCTGCTGCACGACATTCAAGCCGATATCAGCACCAGCACTCTGCCATCCACAGCACTGCTCGCTGACAGTTGTACTGTAAGTAGTGGTGATGGCGGTGCGCAGTGCGACCGGCGGCGCCGGTCGATGCAGCGCGCAGCAGTGAAGAGAAGTCGCAGGTGTGCACGCACCTCCGCCATGAACGATAACGACAACGACAACGACAACGACAATGATGGTGGTGAGGGACCGGTTGTGCGGCAGCGTTCACGGTTTCGCCTCAACAGCGATGATGACTTTGACCTCGTTGGTGCAGTGTTGCCGCGGCAGCCGGCGCTGCTTGCACACGCACACGTGCACTGGTGCTCTTCCAGCGACGGCCGCATAGTGGAGGTTGGCGATGGTGATGACGACAACAGCAGTGAGAAAGACAGGCGCGTGCGCGTTGAGCGTGGCAGCGTGGCAGCACGATCCGGGCTGAACAAGCGGGGGCGCAGACGACGCGCACCGCCACCGTCTGTCATGTTTCCCGAGTCCCTCAGTCCTTTTGCGTTTGCACTCGCCATGCCATCAAGTTAAACGCCATTTGTGGTGTGTGTTCGTGTGTGTGTGTGTGCTCGTGTGTGTGTGTGTGTGTGTGTACGTGCATGTGCTTGTGTGTGACGTCACATCATGTATCACTGGTTCGCGCGTCGTCCAGGGCGTTGAGCGCCTTGCGATATGACGTGATGTGATGATTGGTTAGGTAGGGATGCAAGTCAATCAAGGTGTCACACCCTTCTTGACAACAGCTCGCATCAACACATTTGACGCTAGATGACACAATGGAGACTTTTGGAATTGTTCGTGATGATGTGATTTCTTACTTGCTTGCTGGCACAAGTGCACTCACATCACGGTGCCAATGTAAACAAACGACAACATCAGGCACGCGAAGAAACAAAGGAAGAAAGATGCACGCAACAAACACATAAACGAACACAAACACATAAACGAACACAAACACAAACACACACACACAAACACAGCCAGACGTCATCCATTATCATTCGTTGCTGCTTTGTTTGTTTACATTGACGAAAATTATATAAAATTCCACATGTTTTTCTGCGCAATCATGATGATGACAAATCGTTGCTTCTGCCAGAGTGATGTGTTGCATGCCTCAAGGCAGTGGTGCACCACTCATCTGTCGTGCACATCTAGACATGTGCAGCAGCAAGTCCCCAAGCAGACGCAATGGCGCACCGGTGTTGGTGCTGTGCTGTGGATGGGTGAAGCAGCTGGGTGAAGCAGTTTGCGGTTCCCAGGCATTGGCATTTATTTCTCGTTCATCAAGCAAGACAACCAAGCACAACCCAAGAACAGAGAGCCGCCAAGCACACCCGTCACAAGCAAAGCGACCAAAGACACCGCCAAGCACACAGCCAAGCGCAAGGAACAGCAAGGATGCCGTCCAACATTGTGGTTCTCGGGTCCACCGGGTTTGTGGGCACCTCCACCATCAAGACACTGGCAAGCCGCTATTCTGCACAGACGCAAGTGCGAGCTGCAACACGCGACCCTTCCTCGGACAAGGCAAAGGCCCTCGCCGCCGACAACGTGATGGTTGTGAAGGGCGACATGAGCGACCCAGCCTCCCTGGACAACATCATCCAGAAGGACGACGCCGTGTTTGGTGTGTTTTCTCTGTGTGTGTGTTTGTGCAGTGTGTGTGTGTGTGTGTGTGTGTGTCTGCAGTGTGTTTGTGCCGTCTGTGTGTGTGTGTGTGTGTGTGTGTCTGCAGTGTGTTTGTGCCGTCTGTCTGTGTGTGTGTGTGTGTGTGTGTGTGTGTGTGTGTGTGTCTGCAGTGTGTTTGTGCCGTCTGTCTGTGTGTGTGTGTGTGTTTGTGTTTGTGCTGTCTGTCTGCAGTGTGTTTGTGCATGCGTGTGTGTGCTTCTCATTTTGCCCCCATCTCCTATCCCCCCCCCCTTCATCAACCTGTGTCTCACACGCCAAACCTCCCCCCCCCCCGATGCCCTTGTCACCTTGTAGTCGTCACCCCGGGCCACATTGAACGCACGAAGCTGGCCATCGCCGGCGTGGATGCCGCCAAGCGCAACGGTGCCAAGTTTGTGCTCGTCGTCTCCGTGCTCACCACGGGCACAGACAGCATCTTTGGGCGCCAGTTTGCGCCACTGGAGAAGCATGTTCAGGAGTGCGGCATTCCATACTCGCTCGTGCGCCTGCCATTCTTCATCGACAACGCGTTTGGCAACCAGGAGGCCATCAAGGGCGGCAAGTACTATGCGCCCGCTAAGCCAGATGTTGTCTTCACGCCCGTTGCCGTCGCCGACGTCGGTGAGGCCTGCGCCGCCATCCTGGCCGACCCCTCCAAGCACGCCAACACCATCTACTCGGTATGTTTTATGTGTGAATGTGCGTTGTGTGTTTGTGTAAATGTGCGTTGTGTGTTTGTGTGTGTGTGTGTGTGTGTGTGTGTGTGCGTGTGCGCGAGTGTTTGACTGTGCTTGCTCTGCGTGCGCCTGCCTGCAACGTGTACCTCGTGTGCCCTCCCAACCACCTCTCACGCAGCCGTTGTTTCTTGCAACGCACTGGTGCAGCTGACGAGCAAGCCCATGACGCACAAGGACATTGTTGCTGGGTTCTCCAAGGCGCTCGGCAAGCCCGTCGAGTACGTGCAGGTCCCATATGACGCCGCCAAGAAGTCGTTCATGGACCTCGGAATGCCCGAGTGGCAGGTCGACGGCGTGCTGGTACGTTGTGTGTGTATGTGTGTGTGTGTGTGTGTGTGTGTGTGTGTGTGTGTGCGTGTGTGTGTGCGTGTGTGTAGTGATTGTGAAATTGCGTGGCGGTTCCTTGGTTGCTCCGCGTTTCTCTCGCTCAGCGTCTCTTTGTGCCTTGCTCACCTTCCTCCTTTCCTCCGCTCACCTCATTCCCCATATCTGCTTATCCCCCCATCCCCTTTGTGTGTACAGGAACTGTTCCGCTACTTTGACGCGTCTGCGAAGGTGACGAACAACCCGACGGACGACATCAAGAAGATCACCGGCCACGACCCACTGGATGCAGAGGCCTGGATGAAGTCTGTCAAGGGCGCCTTTGCTTAAACCCTGCACCCTCCATGCATGCATGCATTCATCGTGCACTCACGCGCGGTCCATCTCACTCCATCGAGTGTACTGTTTTGTTGTGTGTAGCCTTTGTTGTTTCTCTGTTGCTGTTGCCTGTGCCCATAACCTCTCCCTCGGTTCACTTTCATATCAATGTCGCCCTTAAGAATAAACGCTCTTTCTTCTCGCCTTCTCGCTGCACATGCAGAGATGCGTGAGAACACCTGTTTATTGTTGACGGCGTGGTAGGCGCAAGGACACTGAACCCAAGATAAGGGAGTGATGAGAACCAGAGCAGGTGCTGGCGTGGGTTTGTTGTAAGATTGGGCAAATACACAACTTGCTCTGGAGCGAAGCATCTGAGAATGGAAGGTTAGTGAGGGCACTATGAATAAGAGAAGAGAACAGTGTCCGGTCCCTCCTGCCACTGGATCCTGGATCCTTACTTGCGTGATGATGTTTGGTTCTCTTAGCACCCTCGAAGTTTCAGCACGGTGTGAATCGTTGGTGGATCACTGTCGTCGTTAGCGCGAGGCATGTACAGGCAGTTCTCTATATTGGCAAGAAATACATTGGAAATTTCTCCACATTGGCAACAAATCTCCGCGCCACACTCTCGCTCAAAACTGTCGCGCCAAAAACCACAACCATTGACACGCACACACACACACGCACACACACACACACACGCACACACACGCACACACGCACACACACACACACGCACGCACACGAACGAACGACATCAGCAGCTTGAAGGCGTCGCTTAAGGCCGCAGCAACGGGCGTGACAGCACACACGATTATGACTAA
>NW_004754928.1:1371519-1374780 GCF_000188695.1 Salpingoeca rosetta | reverse complement strand
CCGCTCCAGTTTGGCGAGATTGAAGATCGCTTGGTGCAGTACATCAAGCTGCGCGAGCGCAAGTACCTGGTGGATGGCCTCGGGCTCTCATGGAAGCTTGTGCAAGAGAAAGCCCTCAAGTTTGCTGCAGACATGAAAGCAACGCATCCAGACAAGGCAGCAACACTTGACAACTTTTGCGCAAGCCCTGGCTGGTTTCAGGGCGTGCGCAAGCGACACAACATCAAGAGCGTGCGACTACATGGAGAGGCTGGCAGTGTTGACGAAGAGACAGCAGCAACGGCAATGGCAGAGTTCAAGCAAGCAGTTGCTGCTACGAGCATCACCAACCCCCAATTCGTCTTCAACGCAGATGAAACTGGTCTCTTCTACCAGACGTTACCTTCAAGACTCTACGTGTCTCGATCGGAGCGCAGTGTTCGCGGAGTGAAGCAGATGGCGGCAAAAGCACGGCTGACGATCATGACGGCAACATCAGCAGCGGGGGAGAAAGTGCCACTCTTCTCTGTCGGAAAGAGCCGGAGACCTATGTGCCTTCGTGACGACTTCCCACCAGTGCGGTACACGTCTCAAGCATCAGCCTGGTTCGACACTGACATGGCCAATTACTACGTGCGTTTCTTTCTCAAGTGGAAGCGTTCACGCTATGGAGACGAGCCTGTTGTTCTCATCTGGGACAATTGCCCGGCACACAAAAACGTCACCAACCCTGCGCCGAAGGAGCTGCACCTGTTGTTCTTGCCCCCAAACCTAACGTCAAAACACCAGCCCATGGATATGGGCTTGATATCGGCCGTGAAAATGCGATACAAGGCATACGTGCTGCAGCAGCTCCTCGCATACTACGACGACGGGCAGCAGACACCACTACCGAAGAGCCGTGGCTTGCGTGGTCTTGCCCATGGAGCGCCACCAAACATTCGAGACGCGTTGACGATCTTGAAACGAGTGTGGGATGAGGTCAAGCCTGAGTCAGTGGTGCGGTGCTGGATGAAGGCAGCTTGCCTACCCGAAAGCTTTTTCCCACAGCAGCATACACAGCAACAGCAGCGAGTGACTTCGGATGAGATGCTGACAGAACGGAGCAGTGAAGAGGAAGGGCAGGAAGGGGAGGGCGGACAGCTGGTACAAGATGGGCTCGGAGCGGAGAATGAACAGTACGATGAGGCGGAACAGAGAAGGACGGAAGAGCAGGAGGCGATTGATGAAATAAGTCACCTCGCTCAATCACTGCAAGCCAGAGTTTCAATTGCAACTGATGCGCGTGTTGAGGTTGTTGCGGAGGGAACGGAGGAGTGGGCGACGTCAGATGATGACCCTGATATCGTGAATGCAATGATTGATTTGGAGCTTGAGCGCATAGAAAGCAACAGCAGCACAACCACCACAAGCAGCGACGACGACGGGAGTGACTCTGACCAAGACGAAGCGACACCGACCGCACCGACACGTGCGGAAGTTTACAATGCCCTGACAGTTCTCAACAGACTGTGTGAATCCTCTGCATCTCTCCGTCCCACATGTACACTTGTGTCTCGTGTTCGCAGCGACGTTGATGCCTTCTTTATGTCCAAGACGCAAAAGCAACCCACACTGCACTCATTCTTTGGTCCACACACACAATAAACACGCTCATTCCACACCGGCAACTTTCTCTACATTGGAAACTTTTGGGCTTGCCACACCTAGTTGCCAATATAGAGAACTGCCTGTAATCCAAAAGTGTACGGCCCCTCTCCAGCTGCTGCCCCGCGTAGATGAACCGCTGGTCGTCAGCGGGAGGGCCCCCGCGTGCCTCGTACATGTGGGAGAGCTCCTCAATGGTCGTCTTGGGTGTTGCGGGCATTGTCAGAGTCTTTCCCGTGAGCGTCTTCAGGAACACGCATGTGAACCCCCGCGCTGGCTTCCTTCGTCGCTGCTCCTGCTCCGTCCTTGCGTCAGGGTTGTCGTCGAACATGGATGGCATGCCGAAATGCTTGATGTGCTGCACAAAGTAGTTGTGGCGCCGCTTCTCCTTCTCCTCACTCGTCAGCGTGTATGTGTTGCTGATGCGGTGGTGCACCATGCGCCCAGCAAGGCGGCGGCACGCGCGCTTGTACAACGCCGTCTCCAGGATGCAGTTGTGCCACAGCGTGTCCAGTGCAAGCGGGGGCGACATCGGCTCGAGGTGGGGCTCTTCCTCCCTCACGCCGCCGTCCTTCGTGAGCGCGTACAGGAACATGAACCGACCCAATTCGCTTAGCATGGCATCGCCGCTCTCGCCCGTCAGCCCAAGCGTGTGGCGTGCGATGGACGCAAAGTAGTGTCTCCCAATACCAGGCGCCAGCCGCTTGCGCGCATCCAAGGTCGCCTGCATGCTGGTGTTCGTCGTGCTCATTATTGGGGGTGGAGAGAAAGGGAGAGAGAGAGGAGAGGAGGGGGTGGGGGCGTTTGGTGTGCTTTGGTTCGATTCAACGTGGCTTGCGTGGATGGGTTGTCGATGAAAATGTGGCAAGCAATGGTAAGGGTGGTAGAGTGTTGTGTCGCAATGGTGGTCGGGATTCGTCTGAGTCACAGAGATGAAAGTGTAACTGAAACAACATGACTGTGCCAAAATTTCAAATGGGCGGAAGCGAACGGAAGTGGTTCAAGGGAAAAAGGCCCGTGCACGCAAACGACCAACGAACAAACGGACAGGCAGGCAGACAGACAGACAGACAGGCAGACAGACAGACAGAGAGGCAGGCAGACAGAGAGGCAGACATACAGACACACAGACACAGACACGCACACACGCACGCACGCACGCACGCGCACACATATCATGCTTCCGAGTCAGCAAAGCCCGGGAGGCTAAGGCCAAGGTCGGTTGCGGCCTGTGCGGTCTGACCAAAGAGGGAGATGGTGTCATTCGTCTGCTTGGCTGACGGCGCACCAGCACCCGTCTTTTCGGACGAAAGGTAATCCCGCAGCGCAGGCAGGATGGACGCAGGCGCCTGCGTATGTGTGTGTGTGTGTGTGTGTGTGTGTGTGTGTGTGTGTGTGTGTGTGTGTGTGTGTGTGTGTGTGTGTGTGTGTGTGTGTGTGTGTGTGTGTGTGTGTGTGAATGTGAAGCAGGAAACGAGGCAGTGTCGTGGTGCACCGCCTGTCACGTGTACAGTCAGTTGCATCCCCCTGATTCCAGAGCTCCCACCACCTCCACTTCTCCACCACACACACAGACACACACGTACATCTGCAAGCGGCGGGATTTGCCTGCCGTCGAGAATGTCATATGTCTGA
>NW_004754928.1:1360655-1370888 GCF_000188695.1 Salpingoeca rosetta | reverse complement strand
CACACAGACACATACACACACACACACACACACAGACACACACAGACACACACACACAGACAGACAGACAGACAGACAGACAGACACACACACACACACACACACACACACAGACAGACAGACAGACAGACACACACACACACACACAGACACACACACACACACACACAGACAGACACACACACACACACACACACACCGACACATACGCATGCATCGCACCCTGAGGAGTGGGATGTGCATCATCTCTGCGACGGAGAGCTGTGGCAGCGGTGTGTCGGCGGCGTCGAGCGAGGACGGCTGGCGGCCCCGCGCTGCCCGCTGCACCGTGCATGTGTGAATGTGAGCGTGTAGCGGCAAACAGGAGCTTGAGGCGTTAAGATGCAGTGTAGCATGAACATGGACGTGCGCGCGCATACACACATACACACATACATACGCACACACGCACCACAGTAGCGACGAGCTCGCGAATTGTGTCCTGCAGCTCCTCAATCGTCGCTGTCAGCTGCACACATGTAAACGCACACACACACACACGCAGGCGTGAGTTGTTTCATGAGGTGAGGAGCATGAATTGTGCGTGCCAGTGGCGTTGTCACCTGCATTTCGATCGTACCTTCTGTCCCTGCTCCGTTTTGAGATACTCAAACGCCGCCCTGTGATGAGAGGAGCACCGCTGGGCATGTGAGCAGAAGGTTTGTCACACGTTCACATACACAGCAGAAGCAACAACAACAACAAACAGACAGAGACACACACACACACACACACACAGACAGACAGACAGACACACACACACACAGACAGACACACAGACACACACACACACAGCCACACACAAACGAAGTAAGGTAACGCACGGAGCCTTTGCGTGGCAAAAGTCAAAGCCGTGACGACGAATGGCGGTCATCTTCAGGTTGAGGTAGCGCGCGTACGCCCGCAGGAACAGCGACATGGCGGGGCCTGCGGGGATGAACACCACCACACATGAGTATGAAAGCACGACATACCCTGGAACAAAAAAAAATCAAAAAGAGCGAACAGACACAACAACAACAAACATGCAGTCATGTCACACACACACACACACGCACACACACACACATCCAACACGCAGACGCACCTTCGCCAGACTTGATGTCCATGAACGCGCCGAGCTGCAGCTGACTGGATCGTGTGGCGAGGTAGTGGCCGAATTTCTACCCATGGCATAGAAGCAGGAGGCAAGTTGTGAGACAGCAGATAGGTGGGGGGGATGGAGTTGGCTGCTTGGTCACAACTCGTTCGTCACATGCATTGCTGCTGCCTCTCTTCCATCCTATGTACTGCACCTCGTGGCCGTCCCTGAGCAGCTTGTGGATGACGCAGAGGGCCTTGATGGCGACGTGCCACGATGATGCGCCCTGCGCCCTGCGGAACAGGCCCTCTGCAATATCCGCGGCAGGCACGCTCGGATTGAACGTGCAGTCCACGAGCACTGCAAATGGTGTGACTCGCAGTTAGAGAGCTGAGCATGCGTTGGCAAGGTGAAGGGGGCTGTCTTGTAGCTGCAGACAGACAGACAGACTGACTGACTGACCGACTGGCTGACAGACACACATAAGGCACAGCCACATAACACACACACACACACACACACACGCACACAAGACACAGACACCAGACAGACACACAGACACCACACAGAAACGCACACACACACAGTCGTTCTTGTACCTTTGACGTGTTTGGACTTTGGCAAGTCCTTTGAGGAGTCTGTGGCTTTGATGACGGCGCGATCCCATGGGTTGTCGGTCACCGCCGCCTTCACTCGCTCCTTGAACGAGCGCCCAGCCGTCGAGGTCCTGCGTCGCGTTGCCATGATGTGATGATGTTCTCTTCTTGTCTCGCAACCGTTCGTCAATGGAAATGGTGGTGGTGCTGTGCCGTTTCCGTTATGCCGCGGTTGAATGCGGTGGTGCGATCGATGGTTGCAAGCGTTGGTACGTGACAGCGGGCGTGATGCGAGCAAGAACAGAAGCGTCTGCACGGTCAGCCTGGGGTGTGAGCAAGAGAAGGAGTGTGAGCAAGCGTAAGGCGAAGGGCGTCGTCTGCTGCCGCTGTAAACAACTGTCCACAACAGCATAAAACTTCCAAGGCACGACTCCAACAACCAACAACCATGGACAGAGATCGTGTTCGGCTTGCGGTGTACCAGTACCTTGTGGAGCAAGGATTTGATGTGGCTGCCATGGCCATGCAAGATGCCATGGAGGACGCAAGCGCTGTGAGGGAAGCCACAGAGGAAGCATCAGGGCAGCTTCTGAGCATGTTGGACGAGCTGGTCACCCTGCGCGAGACTGTCAACCCGACGCGCAAGCCAAAGCCCGCCCTTGAAACAGCCGCCATCCAGCCCGACAACAGGTTCTGCGCCGTCGAATACGCCTGCCTCCAGGTGTGTGAGGCGTGAATATGTGTATGTGTGAGGCGTGTGTGTATGTATGCGAGTCTGTGTATGCGTGTGTGTATGCATGTGAGTCATTGAGTGAGTGAGTGAGTGAGTGAGTGAGTGAGTGAGTGAGTGAGTTTGTACACACACACATACACATACGTGCGTTCAACACACGTTGTTGCCATTTCATTCACAGGGTCGCCATGAAGGCAACGTGTTGGCGTGTCGGCTGAGCACAGACGGCAAGCTTATCACCTCGTCTGCTGACCGCACGGTCGGGGTCACACCAGTGGATGGCCTTCCGGAGGCTGTCTTTGCAGACGAGCCCACAGCCAAGTTCCCAATGCCATGCCCGATCCTATGTGTCGACTACAACCCCACCAACAACCTCATGCTCGTTGGAGGTTGGTTGGTGTGTGTGTGCGTGTGCGTGTGTGCGTGTGTATGTGTGTGTGTGTGTGTGTGTGTGTACACGGCACTGGTGCAAGTGCTCGATCCCGTGTCCATGGCCAGCATCGCTGACTTCAACACATTCACATTCGTATATGCACGCACACACGCATGTACATAGGAATGGACGGAGCTACGAACGTGTTGGATATGGAAGGCAACGTGGTGCAGGCCGGGCCAAAGCACCGCAAGTACGTCGTGCGCGTGCGGTGGTCGCCGTGCGGGCAATACTTTGCAACGGCGTCATATGATGGCACCGCAGAGCTGTGGGCGCGCGGAACAAGCACGCGCAGTAAAGGCGATGATGGTGGCAGCGGCAATGGAGACAACAGCGGGGAGGAGTACGAGCGGTTGCAGCAGTTCCACTTTGAAGGGAACGTGGAGTGCGTCACATTTGCACCGCCGCTCGACACAGCAGCAGACACTGGTGGCGATGGTGACGACAACAACAGTGATGATGGTGATGATGATGGTGATGATGGTGATGACAACAATGGTAGTGGTGGTGATGATGGAAAGGGAACTCCAGCTTTATAGTTAAAGTGTAACTTTGTCACACCAGTGGATGGCCTTCCGGAGCTGTCTTTGCAGACGAGCCCACAGCCAAGTTCCCAATGCCATGCCCGATCCTATGTGTCGACTACAACCCCACCAACAACCTCATGCTCGTTGGAGGTTGGTTGGTGTGTGTGTGCGTGTGCGTGTGTGCGTGTGTATGTGTGTGTGTGTGTGTGTGTGTGTACACGGCACTGGTGCAAGTGCTCGATCCCGTGTCCATGGCCAGCATCGCTGACTTCAACACATTCACATTCGTATATGCACGCACACACGCATGTACATAGGAATGGACGGAGCTACGAACGTGTTGGATATGGAAGGCAACGTGGTGCAGGCCGGGCCAAAGCACCGCAAGTACGTCGTGCGCGTGCGGTGGTCGCCGTGCGGGCAATACTTTGCAACGGCGTCATATGATGGCACCGCAGAGCTGTGGGCGCGCGGAACAAGCACGCGCAGTAAAGGCGATGATGGTGGCAGCGGCAATGGAGACAACAGCGGGGAGGAGTACGAGCGGTTGCAGCAGTTCCACTTTGAAGGGAACGTGGAGTGCGTCACATTTGCACCGCCGCTCGACACAGCAGCAGACACTGGTGGCGATGGTGACGACAACAACAGTGATGATGGTGATGATGATGGTGATGATGGTGATGACAACAATGGTAGTGGTGGTGATGATGGAAAGGAGGGACGACCAGGGCAGCTGCTCATCTGTGCGCGTGGCGAGTGTTGCCTGCACGTGTACGACATTGCCTGCAAGCAAACTGACTACATCAACATGAACGAGCTGCTGGACGACTATGTGAGCTTCTCTGCGATGGACGCGTGCGTGAGTCCCGATGGCAGATATGTGCTCGTCGCCACAGACCGCGACCGCCTCATCCTCCTCTCCCGACAGCACAAATGCCTGGTCAGGGCGAGTGTGCGTGTGTGTGTGTGTGATGTGATGTGTGTGTGTGTGCGTGTCTGTTTGTGTGTGTTTGTGTGTGTGTGTGTGTGTGTGTGTGAGTGTGTGTGTGTGTGTGTGTGATGTGTGATGTGTGTGTATGTGAGTGAGTGTGTGCATGTATGATGTGTGTGGTCGATTTGTCTTGACTCCCTCACTCCCTCACTCCCTCCCTCCACGCCCTTACCATTCAACAGTTGAAGGTGTTCTATGGCGCGAGCAACGGACAGTACAGCAACCCGCGCTGTTGCTTCCACCCGTCTGGCGCATACGTCTACGCCTCATCAGAGGTCAGCAAAGCTTACGTGGTGTGTGTGTGTGTCTGCGGTAGCTGTGCTCACCTGCCCTCAATCCACTCTCTACCACTTGTTCACACTCAAAACCAACGCGTTTACGTCTCACTTCCACCAGGCGAACGACGTTGTGGTGTGGGAGACGACGACACAAAAGGTCGTGCAGCGCCTCAAAGGTCCGAATGACTTGGAGCGTCTGCGCGCGCGTATGTGTGTGTGTGTGTGTGTGTGTGTGTGTGTGTGTGTGTGTGTGTGTGTGTGTGTGTGTGTGTGTGTGTGTGTGTTTGTATTGTTGCAGGCGCCTTCTGCCCTTACTCTTCCTCCCTCTGTCTTTGCCCCTTCTCCTCGCAACCACGCTTTCCCTTGTACTCACACCACCCTCCCTCCCTTTACTTTCGGCATCATCATCATCTTCACCGCCATCATCAGGCCACAGCAAGGTTATCCGCGACATGCACATGTGTAGCGCCCACGAGATGCTCGTCACGTGCTCCTACGACAAGTCCGTCCGCTTCTGGGGCGTCGAGTAGCACGCATACATGTTCTGTGTGTGTGTGTGTGTGTGTGTGCGTGTGTGTGTGTGTGTGTGCGTGTGCGTGCGTGTGTGTGTCTCCACTTTGCGCCTCTCGTGTTCGTTGCCCAGTTCGTGTCATTATCCACTGCCGTGAGCCGGGCGTACATAGGTATTCAAAGAGCTGTAATGTTTGACGTGTGAACCCTCATCGCTGTGGTATCGCCAATCAACGATGTTGTGTGAGAGGGATTGACGGGGAAGGTTTGAAAAGTACAAAGACGCAGATCCAAACACACACACACACACACACACATATGCACACACACACACACACACACACACACATATGCACACACACACACACAACACAGTGATGGTCTCCTATTGAAACTCCCACGTTTGTCTGCACATTGGGCATTCGTCCTGTGGTTGGCCCAGCCACTTCAGGATGCAGTGCATATGGAAGCAGTGCTTGCACTTGCCAAATACTGTCGATTGCACGGATGTCAGTGGGAAGGCGGGGGGAAGGAATGAGGTGAGATGGAGGAGAGGCGGCGAGTCAAGAAAAAAAAAACTTGCAAGCGAGCCGTCGTTCATCTCAGGTCAGCGGGGGTTTGTGATAGCAACACCCCTGTGATTGCGATACCGCAGGGGGCGCAGCCACACCACAAATGACGTGTGCTCACCGATGGGGCAGTTCTCTCCGGGTTCGTGACAGCTGGGGCAGCAGCCGTCAAAGGCCTGCCGACAAATACCGCACGAGTCATCTGGCGCCGTCCATTTCCACACTGCCACCACGTTCCACCTGCCAGCGAGATCCAGCACATGAGTCACACACGCGCGTAGACACTAGGCACAAAGGCTTGTCAGCGTTGTGGATCGTAGCACACAAGCATGGCATGGTCTTTGCACTTACTCTGTTGAGGATGCGTGGTGAGGTTCCGGCGGTCAAAAAAAAAAAAAAACACGCGACAACCAGTAAAACAAACACATGTGTCGTGAGCATCAAAACCCAGCGGTGCGCGCACTATTTGCAGCACACACACACACACACACACACACACACACACACACACACACACACACACACACGTTTGACTTACGCTTCACCTTCACCTTCATCTCGCTGAGATGAGGTGTGCCGCTTTGGTGCTTCGCCTTCCTTTTCCCCGCAACGGTCGCACACTGATTTCAGTCGCAGACAGCTTTGACGAAATGTGTGTGAAAATACGGTGTATTTTCCGAATCACTCGTGGCAGAGTTCCTCCTGTGCGATTGATGAAGATGATGATGGCTGGTTCTTGTCGCCCGTTGCTGGTGGCTGCTGTGCTGGCTCTTGTTGGGCTTGTCGCCTTGCACACGGCTCCGTGCGCTGCACTGTACGCAGAGGACGCCGGCGTGTACGACTGGTGCGTTGTGTGTGTGTGTGTGTGTGTGCGTGCTGTGTGTGCTCTTTGTGTGTGAGTGCACGCGGCTGTGATTGTGCAGCTGCAGCTTGTTGATGATGATGATGATGTCGGCGGTTCTACCTTGCCCTCAACGCAACACACCTTACCCAACGCACTCACACACCCACGCACGTCACATACACGCTGGTAGGGTTCAACAACACATTGGACATGTGCTATTGGCTGCAGAGGGCAGTGCTGGGGAGCTTGTCGTTGCCACGCGCGAAGGCGTCATCGCCCGCATCGATCCCGATTCCTCCGCTATCCGTGAGTTCATCCGCTTGACATCATAACACGCGCACTTTTGAACCCATCACAGTACTCTGCGAGCCCATGAAAACCGTGTCGTGCAACAAACCACCGGTACCTCCGTTTTCTCACTGAGAGCTGCTCTGCAGTGTGGCGCGTTACGCTGAGGGAGACGGACGTCGTGGACGAGCTGATCGTCTCCGTCTTTGGTGAGCTGACTGTCCTGAAGACATGGTTGTGTGCATGATTGCATGCGGCATTTCAGTGCACGTGCTATCGATCTTGCTGCATCCAGGCAACACTTGTTGCCCCCGTCCTGGCTGCTCTCGGTGCTTGACGGTGCATACCACACAAATCTGCGCCCCTCGCTGCAGGCGGCCAATCCACGGTCATCGCTGTCTGTGGCGGCGCCAAGCGCGTGGTCGGCCTGACCATGCGTCATGGCGTCTCTGTCCTGGACGCATCCCCCGGCTCCATCCCGCTTCGCGATCTCCCTTCCAGCCAAGTTCCCGCCACGCCGCCACAGTGAGTCATTGCTTTGAAGCAACTATCGTGCGTGGGTGTTGTTTGCGCTCTTGCTGTGTGGGGTGTTGTGTTGTATTGTATGAATTGTGTGCCTTGTTACTTGCGCGCATTCGACGTTCCGTGTGGCAACTCCCATCTTAACCATTCCACTGCACCTCACTTTGTTTTGATCCATTCACCACTCAATCGCGCGCCAATTACACGTCCTTACAGACACGCGTCTCTGCTCGATCGCACGGCTGGCGTTGACACCTGCCTCCTCCGCTCATCAAGCGGTGCGATTGTGTGTGTGTGTGTGTGTGTGTGTGTGTGTGTGTGTGTGTGTGTGTGTGTGCGTGCGTGTGTGCGCACCCTGCTGCGCATGCCACCTTCGTTGTTGTGCTCGTTGCGTTGTTCGTCCGCATCTCTCGCGTCATGTTCTGTATTGGCGATGATGATGCCAATCCACCTCACCTCCAGTCACCATCCATGCACCTCACCACCAATCACCACCAATCACCACCACCCCGCACCGACTGCAGGCCCGCTGGTGGTGACGCTGCACAGCTCGCGCGTCGCCTTCACGAACGGTCTCACGGGCAACATTGACTGGTCCATCGACCTCGCAGACACGTGAGCACGTGGGGGATTTGGTCGCACGAAATGATGCAGAGAGGGAAAGAGAGGGGATAACGTAGCTGCTGGTGGCGCAGTTGTTCGTGGTGGTGGCGCAGTTGTTGGTGGCTGGTGGGAAGTGTGAGCTGGCAGGGCGTGGCCCCAAGTAGTCAGGACACATTTCCACTTTTGAACCACCCCCTTCTCACTTTCAACCAAAACCAACACAACACGCGCACACATGCATACGCATACACGCATACACCCACCACTCCCTCCCATCCTCCATTTACCCTTCGCCAGGTACTCGGTGCTGTCGCTGTCGTGCTCGCCAAAGGGCCGCGTCCGCGCAGCCGCCCGCACCGCCGGCAGCAATGCCAGCGATGGTGGTGATGGTGATGATGGTGATGATGTCGTTGTTCTGGAGCTGGACCCGCAGACCAAGCAGATGAAGGAGGTGTGTGTGAGTGTGTGTGTGTGTATGTGTGTGAGTGTGTGTGTGCGTGTGTGTGTGTATGTGTGTGTGCTCTTGTTCTCTTCATCTTCGGTGCCTTGGTGTGTCTTCCATCGTCTGCTCACACGCACACATGCCAATCAACCCTCACCCTGTTGTGTGCACCCCACCATGTTGCCGTCGCCATCAGGCCAAGACGGCCATCTCGGGCGATGTGTGCACCACCACGGACGCCGCCGTCGTCTGTGCATCGACCGCCACCGCCGCAGCCACCGATATCGCCATTGCCCAGTTCTCTGCACGTGTGTATCCCTCCGTGTGCAGGCAGAGTGAGGAGGAAGTAGTTGATAGGCCGTGTGTGTGTGTCTGTGTGTGTGTGTCTGTGTGTGTGTGTGTCTGTGTGTGTGTGTCTGTGTGTGTGTCTGTGTGTGCACTCGTGTGCCTGCTGTACGGAAGTACAATCGCTCCATGGGGTACCAACTGGCTCAACCCCCTCCCCATATTATTCGCACCTACATGACATCGTTGATTTTGACAGCGACGAAGGTCCACCGCCTCTCTGTGCCCATCAAGTCCCCCGTCACTCTCAACGCGGTGCGTGCGTGCGTGCGCGTGTGTGTGTGCGTGTGCATGTGATTGTGCATTACGACGTTTGGATGAGTGCTTGTGTGTTTGCTTTAGCCACGCCCGCTCTTTCCTTCCCCATCTCACGTGTCACCGCAACCCGCCACGACCCTTCCTTGCGTGCCACGTTAGCTGTCTGAGGGCGCGCTGGTTGTCGTGACGGGCGCTGATGGCGAATCGGCGATTGTCACCGTTGACGGCGCAAAGTCGTCTGTCGAGCAGGTGGTGGTGGTGGTGGTGGTGGTGTATGCAATTGTGTGTGTGTGTGCGTGTGCGTGTGTGTGTGCGTGTGCGTGTGTATGTCTGTGTGTACATCAGC
Source organism: Salpingoeca rosetta (assembly GCF_000188695.1). Classification (NCBI taxonomy): domain Eukaryota; class Choanoflagellata; order Craspedida; family Salpingoecidae; genus Salpingoeca; species Salpingoeca rosetta. The sequence goes on along the minus strand of NW_004754928.1, from coordinate 1,361,483 downwards.
CGTGACACTCTGTTGTGATTGGTGTGTTGTCCCGTCCTGCATTAAATCCTGTAAACACACACACACACGCACACACACACACACATACACACACACATACACACACACACACACACGACTCATCCCCACCAGCAGCTTACCACCTTCTGCACACTCCCACTCCCCCTTTCCCTCCGTCTCTCCACAGGCGAGCGGCCGCGTGCATCTTCAGCGGACGCCGCGCAAGACGGTCGTCGCCACGACCACCGCCATGAACAACCGCGCAGCCCTCACGGTAACGAGACTCGTGGTGGTCGTGATAGTTGTTGTAGTCAAGGCGGTAGCCTTGTGGTTGTGTGCACGTGATTCAAGGAAGCATCTTGGTCGCAGCGACGCCGTTATCCTACCCACACCCCTCCTACCTATACCCCTCACAGGTGTCACACACACACACACACACACACACACACACACACACACACACACACACACACACACACACACACACACACACACACACACACACACACACACACACGGAGTGATTGACGCATAAAGCTAAGCAGCGCTGTGCACGTCTGTCCTACCTCAACGTTCTCAGCTGATTTTTTGTGTGTATTTGCCCGGACGAGAACGATCAGCAGAAGCCCTTTCTTCTGCACGGCAATGCTGGAGCTTACCGCCCTCGTACTACTTAGACACCAGTGGCACGTATGGCGTATCTACGATTCTCAACGTCGCAAACTCGGGAGCAGATGTGTGAGCATCTATATGAGTCACGTGGAGTATATTCACACTGTTCTCTAACATTTATTCTTCAAAATAAGCACACGAGTCGTGCATATACAC
>NW_004754928.1:1343327-1358809 GCF_000188695.1 Salpingoeca rosetta | reverse complement strand
TGAGCGAGAACCTGGATCATCTACGCTTCCGCAACCGCAAGATGAAGCGCAACGAGCTCGCGGTCATCGAGCTCTTTGACAGCACAAAACAAGGTGCGCTTTGGAAGGTTGGTGTGTTGAGTGTGTGTGTGTGTGTGTGTGTTGTGTGTGTGCGTCGTTTGTGTATTGATGGTGTTGAATGCCACTTCAGTGATGAGCTTCCTTGCGATAACGCACGTTGTTCACCACCACCACCACCACCATCGCCACCACATCAGCTGAAGGAGAGCGGGCAGAGCTTCTCGTCGCTGAGCGGTCCAAAGCCGATTGTGATGAAGCAGTCCTACATCTTCCCCTCTGCCGTCACCGCCATGGGCGTAACTCGCACAGACCAGGTCGGTAGGGTTAGGCGTGTGTTGTGTTGTGCTGTGTGTGTCGGTGTGTGTGTGTGTGTGTGTGTGTGTGTGTGTGTGTGTGTGTGTCGGTGTGTGTGTCGGTGTGTGTGTGCGTGGTTGAATGTTGCTGCTGACCATCCACTGTGTTGCTGCTGACCATCCATTGTGCTGCTGATGACCGTCGTCCTCAACTGTGCGGCTCCTCACCTTTTTTCCACCACGTCTACAATGGCCGCTGCCCACGTCAGGGTGTGACGGAGAAGCAGGCGCTCATCGCCCTGGCCAACGGCGGCATCCTCGCGCTCAACAAGAAGTGGTTCGACGCACGCAGGTCAGTTGTGTGCACTGTGTGTGTGTGTGTGTGTGTGTGTGTGTGTGTGTGTGTGTGTGTGTGTGTGTGCTTACATGCTTGCTTATCTGTTTGCTGGTCTGTTTGCTGGTCTGTTTGCTGGTCATCTCATCGAGGTTTGCCCCCCCCCCAGCTCACACCGCTACCACCACCACCACTGCACGTCCACCCACCAAATAACGCATTCCCCACCACCACCACCAACCATCATCAACCACCGCAGGCCGGCCACCCCAAAGGCGCAGGAGCGGGTGGTGGATCTTCCCAAGTACGAACCGCTGCTGGTGGTGAACACGCTCGGCATCATCACATATGGCCAGGTCTGCGCACACACACGCACGTGATGGTGTATGGGTGGCTCCCTAACATGGTCGATGCTGGAACTGCTTGTGCAAACAAGTCGTTCCGTCCCTCCACCACTTCCCACTCACACACTCACTCACGTTCCCCATGTCCACCAACATCATCATCCTCCCCCCTACCCCTCAACCCTCTGCCCACACCCCATCGCCTTCTCCACCTCCACGTTCATATGGCCAGACTGTTTCCCGCGTGCGCGACATTGTGACGGCGCCCTCTGGCCTTGAGTCGACCAGTCTCGTCCTCGCACACGGGCTCGACACATTCGTCACCAGGGTGCGGGCATGTGGTGTTGTGGCTGTAGTTGGTGGTGGCTGCGATGTTGGTGTGACGAGCTCCGTTGTTTGGCGTGCAATCGGATGACACTCCCCATTCGTATTCACACACACACAATTGCATACACGCACACACACACACAATTGCATACACACAACACACACACACACACGCACACACACACACACGCACACACATGCAGGCCAACCCGTCTGGGCAGTTTGACTCGCTGGACCGCAGCTTCAACCGCGTGGCGCTACTGGGCACGCTCGCCGCGCTCATTGCCGCCACATACGCGCTCTCCAAGATCAGCGCGCGGAAGCAGCTGGACAAGGCGTGGCAATAAACGATGCCGCTGCGTGTACATGTGTGCATGCGTGCGGGTGTTTGTGGTGGCGATTGTGGTTGTACTTGCGTGCCTGCTGTATGTTGTTGGGCCATAGAATTTGGAGATGCGACAGTACACACACTGACTGAAGTCGCGGGTCTCTTCTATTAGCTAAGCGACGACATGAGAAAGCAAGTGCAGAGGAGGGGGTGCAATCATATGTACACACAACGAAGGTTTAACGGTTGAAAGCGCACAGAGACGGTGGGCAGAGGCGAAAGTAGAGACGGTGGGCAGAGACGGTGGGCAGAGACGGTGGGCAGACGCGAGAGTAGCGACGACACACACACACACACACACACACACACACACACACACACACACACACACACACACACACACACACACACACACACACACACACACACACACACACACACACACACACACGTGGCTAGTTTTCGCTCCACTTGTGCTTGCACTCCTCGCAGCAGTAGAAGACGGTCATGGGCTCGTCGGCAGATCGCGTCTGCATCTCAAAGAAGAACGCCCGTGCATGGTCGCACTGTGGGCACCGCGCTGTAATTGCAAACGTGCATGCGCATGTGTGTTGATTGAGGAGGGTGAGGGAGGAAAGGGGAGAAGTATGTGCAGCGACGTAAGCGGGCAACTATGCACAGCGTCAGCTACACGTGTCCTACGCACACATATATCACACACACACACATACATCACACACACACATACACACACACACACACACACACACACACACACACACACACACACACACACACACACACACACACACACACACAGCACAACACACGCACCGTCTGTCATGGAAAGGCCCTCTGTGGAGGAGCCGATGATGTCCTCGACTTGTTTTGGGTTTCGGGACTTGCGGGACGACACGACAGGCATGTTCATCTCGTGCTTGTACGGGCACGTGCGGCAGGCAAAGTGCGTCCCGCACTCCGCAGACGTGTCCAGCACGAGCTGATTCGTGCACAGCGGACAAAACATAAAGAACATGGTGGCAAGTTATTCGTGGTCGTGAACCCCAGAGACGGAGAGGGGCGGCCGCTGGGGGGAGACAGGAGACAGATGCAAGGGCAGTGGGTGATGTTGGTTGTGTTTCGTTACACAATGAACAGCAGCAGCGTGCGTGCGTGCTTGTTTGCTCGGTCGATATCCGATATCCGGTGGTGGATTACGACAGGACAAATAAATTACAGCACTAACAACTGCTGCTGTGCAACGCCGCGCAAGACGACCAACCAACACTCACTCCAACACTCACACTCGCCACCCAATTCTCACTCCCAACACACCACTACCGTGATGGCGCTGGCAGACATTGTGCACAAGGGCTTTGTGCTGGGGCTGGTTGGCGTGACGCTGTATTATGGCACGTTTGTTGCCTTTCGCTCTGGGGACGTGATTGCGCGCTATCAGGCAAACAAGGCCGCCAAGGACGCACAGAACAGCACTGACACCGACACAGCCGTGCTCGACGCAGCAGCGCAACATCAACAAGGGGCGTCATCATCCTCCAACAGCAACAACCAGTAGCACACCGTGTCCTGTTCTGTGTACCTGTGTGTTCTGTTGTGTGTGTGTGTGTGTGTGTGTGTGTGTGTGTGTGTGTGTGTGCGCGCGCGCGCAAGTGTGTGTGTGTGTGTGTGTATCTGTGTTCTGTTGTGTGTGTGTGTGTTGTGCGTGTGCAAGTGTGTGCTTCATTTTAACCGCTTGCACGCACGCAGCCGGTTGTATGCCTGCGCCCGCCCGTGTTTGTAAGTATGCGCTTCCTCTGTGCACGGTCAGTCGTGCTTTGAGTGTCCTATGACGGTGTCACTCCCCTTGACCCTTTCCTCCTCCTTCCCACTCTCTCCATCCCATCCCCATCCCCCCTTCCGTCATTGCACCGCCTGTTCTTTGTTTCAACACGAAATAGAACACCCCAACCATCCATCCTTCTTCAGTTCATGTTGTTAAGTTCTTGTATTGTTCCATCAACTGCGTGGGGAAGAGGCCACGCAGTGACACAGAAGGACACAATGAGGGCAGTGACGGAAGCAGCGCAATGATCAACTGAACCAAACACAACGAAAGGCAGGACACGAACAAACACAGCCAACACAGGAAGCGGCCAGCTCGATGAAAACAACGACACGGACGAAGTAAGGCTGCAACAGCAGCTAGTCTGCCGGACAGTGAGTCAAGGTCACAGAACACACATAACACGTGCGCGTGTGCACGCTCGAGCGCGCTCACCAGTTTGAAAAGAAAGGAAGGAAGGGAAGAAGAAGTAAGGAGAGGAAAGAAAGGAAGGAAATGTAACACACAAGCGGGTGCTGACAGAGCAGACGCAAAGGGGCGTGCTACAGCAGAAAGGAAGGAAGGAACGTGGGCAGGTGACCGGAGTACGTGTTCATGCATCTACAACAGATGCAACAACACTCCATGCGCACCATCCATCTCAGGCAACAATCTGGGTCTGGTCCCAGTTGACATTGACAAAGGTGGAGAAGTTGAGCACGGAGGACAGGCGGCGCGTCATGCGTGGCTGCAGCGGCTGCTGCTGCTGGTCGCATTGCTTGGTGCTGGCGTCGTTCACGGCAGTCGCGCACGTGGCCTCTGCGACGGCGTTCTCCTGCTGCTCGTTCATCTCGTAGTCGGAGCTGTCCTTGCGGCTCGACAGCTCCTCTGTCGCCTCACTCGCATCGTCATCGTGCGCAGGCGTTTCATCGTACGTGGTTGTGTCGTCGTTGCCATCAGCACTTTCCACCTCAACGCCCTCCTCGTCATACTCTTCATCACCAGCAACAGCAAGAGCGGCAGTGCCATCAACCTGCAGCAGCTGCTCCTCCTTGTCCTCCTCCTCAATGTCGTGTTCGCAATCAACAGCGTCATCATTGGCGTCGCTGCCATCGTCGTTGAGCCACGACAGGTCGAGCTCAGAGACGGTGGATGCGCGCCTGTACACGGCGCCCGTCACGTCCCGCGCCGTCGCCGCTGTCTCCGCACACATGTCCACGTCCGCAGACGTCATCTCAAACGACACCTCGTGATGCGTCATCGCCGTGTCGGCGACAGGGGTGGCGTCGGTGGTGTCACTCGTTGTCTCCTGTTCCTCGAAGGTGTCGCGGTAGTCCTCCACCTCCGGCGTGGTGGTGGACGCATCGTCCATCTCCTCCATGTTGAGCACCGTGCCCTCCGCATAGTACACGTCATCGTTGCCTTTCTCCTCATCTTCTTCCTGCTGCAGTTGTTGTTGCTTCTCAGATGCAGCAGCAGCGGCAGCGGCAACATTGCTGTCTGCTTCTGCAGCCACAGCCGCTTCCTCCGTCATCTCCTCTTCCTCTTCCTCTGTCACCTCCTCTTCCTCTTCTTCCTCTTCCTCTTCCACCTCTTCCACCTCCTCTTCTTGATCGTCGGTGCTGGTCGTCTCCTGGAGGTTGCCGCCCAACAGCACCACCGTGCGCACAGTCTCCGTCTCCGTCTCCGTCTTCTCCTCCTCCGCTGCTGTTGCAGTAGTGCCTGGCGCATCCTTGCCTGCAGGCACGGCGTCAACGACGCTCTCTGACGCCTGCTGCAGCCCAAACACAATGCGGGGGCGCAGCGTGGTGGCCGGCGCGGAGAGGCTGCTGCCGCGCGTGAGCGACTCAAACAGCGCAACGGCACTGCGCACAGACGCATCCCCACCCTTGCTGCTGGTGGTGGCGCTGGTGCTGGTAGCAGTGACACGTGAGCGCGTGCGAGCGCGGTAATCGTCGGGGGTTGCGCCCTTCACGACGGCGGTGGTGGCACGTGCCCGCTCCATCTGCGCCTTGCGTGCCGTCACCACGTCGCACAGGGATGACCCGCGCGACACGGGCGTCGACGGCGTCGTGCTTGCACGCAGCGTGGCGGCGCTGCCCGTCTTGGATGTGGACGGCGACAGATGCGGCGTGGACGCATTTCTGCTCTGCGATTCGAAAAACGCGCGGCGGCTGCTGGTGCTGCCTGTGCGGGCGAGCACGGGCGTGGACTTGAGCGACGTCGTGCTGCTGCTTCTGCTGCTGCTGCTGTTCTTCACGCGCGACAGGCGGGAGCGCGCTGGCGTGGCAGTGGCAGAGGCAGCGTTGTTCTCAAACAGAGAGCGAATGTCGCGCACATTGCGTGAGCGCGCCGGGCAGGCGATGTCCGAGGTGACGCTGCTCTTCACCACCACCGCATATGCACCGCTGCCCTTACGGGACGGTGTTGGCGTCGTCGAGTCACGGCGAAGCGATGCCGCCGCCGTCTTCGTGGCCACACGGGCGGTGGCAGGGGTGGTGGCTGACTCGCCTTGATCCGTGTTGTTTGCTGCAGCGGTGGTGTTCTGCTCCTCCATTTGCTGCTGCAGTTGTTGCTGTTGCTGCTTCTTCTTCTGCAGCGGGGTCGTGCACATGCCGAAGCGGCTGCTGGGCAGGAACATGCTGGCGGGGCTGGACGCGGTGGAGGCGACGGCGGCAAACTTGCTGTGGATCTTCGACACGCTGTTGTCCCGCTTGATGGGCGTGGCTGCCGGCGTCGCTTGCTTCTTGCTCGGCGTGGTGGTGCTCGTGTTGAAGCGAGACAGGCGGTCGCGCACGCTCGGTGCCGCGGAGATGGTGTTGAATGCGGCGCGGGCGTGAACCTTGGTGGCAGCGGAAGTGGTGTTGTCATCAGCAGAGGCGCCTGTCGTTGCTGTTGTCGTGGACGTGGTTGTTGCGGTCTTCACAGAAGGCGTGGCTGGCGTAGCAGGTGAAGCTGGTGTGGCGTCTTGCTTGATCGCAGCGGCAGCGGCAGCAACAGTGGTGATAGCAGTGGCCTCTTTCTGCTTTGACGGCGTGGCATCGTTTCCACTCGTCAGATTGAGCTTGGTGGGGATCATGACAGACCTGTTGTGCGTGCATGCGACATGGTGTGTGATGGTGTGTGATGGTGTGTGATGGTGTGTGTTGTGAGTGTGTGTATGTGTGTGTGTATGTGTGTGTGTATGTGTGAGTGTAAGAAAAACAAACACGGAATACCAACGCGGTGCAGCAAGTGCAAGTGTAAGGATCTCGGCAAACAGGCAGCAGAGCAAAAACTCACGATGGGGCGTCGTCGGTTGTTCCGTCCTTGGCAAAGGTGTAGCGGCCCTTGCGCTTGAAGAGCTGCTTAAAGTGGGGCTTGCAGAAGACCTTTCCGTCCAAGGCAGCGTACGTGCCTGTGGAGAGTGTCTTCTTGCATTCGCTGCACTTGAAGCACGTCTTGTGGTACACCTTGTTGTCTGCGGCAACCTTCTCCATGTAGTACACGGGGCGAGTGCACACGGCACAGGCGTCTGCCTGCGGCGGTTTCCAGCCACCGGCTGAAGAGACAATAACGGTGGGGAGATGGGAAGGCGGGTCAGAGGCAAACGAATGCGATGTGAGAAGCACACGAAGAGGTGAGCTCCAACACAGACACACAGTAACAGACACACACACGCGCGCACACACACACAACATCACCACATCCACCCACACATCCACCCACACAGACACACACAGACACACACAGACACACACAGACACACACAGACACACACACACACACACACACACACACACATACACACACCTTTGCGGTGGGTATTCTTGGCGGTAGCCTGCATGGCGGTGGTGCTGACTGTCAACTCAAGATCAATCGATCCCGTGCACGGCGGATGTATGTGTGTATCGACTGCTGGTTTGTTTGTTGCCTGGCTTTGGTGGCGGGCGGTGGCTGCGTTACTTGGTTGAAGGTCAAGATGGCAAGTTTTGTCAAGCAGATGGGTGGTTGGAGAAAGTGAACACGACTCGGCGATTGGTAGCACCCAATGGAGGAGAAGTCGAAGGTGACAAACACCTCAAAAAGGTAAACACAACGAACGACTGGCTGGGGCGAAGAAATCAAAACAATGCCCTCTCCCAACCCATGCATGCGCTGTCAGCTGGTTTGGTTGCAGTGCGTGCGCGCGCGCGTGCGTGTTTTCTCTCCTGTGGAATGGAATGGTGTGCGGCATGCGCTGCACGCCACCCACGCAGCCACCATCGCTTCTGGCACGGTGGGGGCTGCTGACGAACCACACGATTGCGAAGGAACGCGCGGCGGCACAACAACAGTTTGCGACGGCATAAATATGGAGAACGACAGGCGACACACGAAGATGACCACGGTGATGATGATGCGGCGAAAGAAGACAGCTGCACCCAAGAACAACAGCAGCAGCAGCAACGTGTCCTGCTGTTGTGGGGCGTGGCTGTTGGTGGCCGTGCTGGTTGTGATGGCTGCAGGTGTCGTCGGCACAGTGGATGCAGCCACCAACAGCACGACCAATGTCACCACCACAACTGCAGCGCCCACAACCACAACAAGCACGGCCGTGGTGATGCTGAACAGCAGTGTAACAACAGTGATGCCTGCAAGCACCACTACTTCAGCAACTAACCCGACTGCAACAAGCAGTGGCAAAGTGGACACGACAACGAGTACAACGACCACGACGACAAGTACGACGACCACAACAACTACCACGACGGTAGTTGTGCCACCAGCTTCAACAACGACGACGACGACGACGACTACCACGAGTACTACGACGACCACTACAACGACGAGTACTACGACGACCACAACAAGCACAACAACAACAACAACAACAAGCACAACAAGCACAACAACAACAAGCACAACAAGCACAACAACAACAACAACGACAAGCACAACAACAACAACAACAACAACAACAAGCACAAGCACGACGACGACAACAACAAGCACCACCTCCAATGCGACGTCGACAACCTTGACGACCACCACGACCACAACAACCCTTCCCTCAACTACAAGCACGAGCTCGTCAAGCATAAGGTGAGCCTGAAACCTCTGATTGCCAACTCGCGTCCATGCAGACCTGCAAGCGAGGTCTCCCATTCCACCCTTCACTCACATCACGCTGTCTTTGAACCTGTCCAGTGTTGCCCGAGGTCCTGTGTTGTTCTTGGTCTCACATCACGCTGTCTTTGAACCTGTCCAGTGTTGCCCGAGGTCCTGTGTTGTTCTTGGTCACACAACTGCTGCTGCAAGGCGTCGTGCCTTCCCAGGTATGGTATGGTGTGTGTGTGTGTGTGTGTGTGTGTGTGTGTGTGTGTGTGTGTGTGTGTGTGTGTGTGTGTGTGTGTGTGTGTGTTTGGTGATTCGCACTGTATCTGACGTCTATTTCATCGCCTGTCTCATTGCCAGCCTCATCACCTGCAACCTCACCCTTCCTGCACCGCACCGCCTTGTACACTCATTCACTCACCGTCAGGTGACCATCTTCCGTGTTGAAGAAGTGCGTCCCATAAGACCTGGTGAGTCTTGCCCCTTATACCTCAGCCTGGCTGCGTGCATCTGAGTTCATGCACGAATGCCATCCAACTCTCATCAACTCTCATGACTGCATGACTGCATTGTGCAATCGTCCTTCTTCTTTCTGCCTCCTTCTTCGCTCAATTCCTTGTGAGTAGAGCTCGACCAGGCGCTGGTTCACTTTCAAGTGGAGCTGCGGTCCACCCGCATCATGGCCACAGCAGCGCGGATCCAGTCTCCCGCGTTCATCGACGCAATCACACAGCTCTCCCTCGTGCAAACAGCAACGGTGCGCATGTGCGCTTGTGCGGGTGTGCGCATGTGTGTGTGTGTGTGTGTGTGTGTGTGTGTGTGTGTGTGTGTGTGTGTGTGTGTGTGTGTGTGTGTGTTTGTATTTGTGTCGTGTAAAGCAGTGTTGTTGTCTCTGTGGTTTTTGAGGGTTCCGCAACACAGTCTCACAGCAGCAGCCAATTCACTCAAACACTGCCTAGGTGGTGAATGACCCCGATGTGCAGTCGGACCCGCACGTGTTGTCAACCACGACCACATCGACAACAGTTTCACAAACCACGCCCGGCTCCAGTGCATCCACGGGATCAACCAACGATATTGTCATGTTCGTGAAGTGCAACATTGTGTCGGCTTGTGAGTGTGTATGTGTGTTTGTGCGTGTGTGTGTTGTGTGTGTGTTGTGTGTGTGTTTGTGTGTGTGTGTGTGAGTGTGTTTCTGCGTGAGTGTGAATGTGTGTGTGTGTGTGTGTGCGCGCGCGTGTTCACCCGCCCAATTGCCTGTCAACAAAATGCAGCCCTGTGATTGGTGCCGTCGCTGGCGTGATGGCGGTGCTGGTTGTACTGCTCCTTACCCTTCTACTTTGTCGCGGCCGCTCCTTGGCAAAGGTGGGTAACTTAACAATGCACCTTGCTTTTGTTCTGCTGTTGCTTTGTTGGACTTGCTTGTGTCTGTTCGTGTTTGTCACGCAACACAGCTGCAACGCTGCCCCCGTGTCTCATCATGGCATACTCACCTGTGCGCGCATGCATATGTTTGTAATCACTTCAGGTTGGGCTGGAGGAAGACGGAAACGAGGCCCTTGCCATGCAGCCACCCCGAGGAACATCTCGTGAGTAGCGCGCTTTGCCTCGTGTTTATGCGCGCGCTTGTTTGACCTACTAACATGAATCGATGAATTACTGAACGCACAGCAAGAGCACAGGCGACAAGCAGATGTCAGACTGACCGTTCGTCCTTCACACACGCACATGCACACACACACACGCACACACACACACACACACACACACACACACACACACACACACACACACACACACACACACACACACACACACACACACACACACACACACACACACACACACACACACACACACACACACACACACACACACACACCACGCGCGTACAGGACGGCGGCGGTTGGATGGCTCCACGTCCCAGCAGCCCATCCTCGACAGCACCGACGACTATGATGGCGGTGGTGGTGGTGGTTATGGAGCCACCATGACACACCCCGTCATCAGTGAAACGCCACTCATTGCTTTTCCGCAGCCGCCTGCATCTCCACCTACAACAACTACAACGCCGGCAGCAGCAGCGGCACCTGTACAGCGCGAGCAGCAACAGTCGTCCCTGCAGGCAACGCCATCATCCGACATCAACTTGGCGATTCTCGCTGGTCTCCTCTCCGAGTCATACGCAGACTTTGACCCCGCCAAGACGTGCGTACCACTTTGCATGTGTGTGTGTGATATGTTTCTAAGTCGATCTTATCCATTGCAACGCTGTGCTCATTCATTCCTGTTTGCATGTTGCCTGGCCATTCATTCCATCATCAGGCTGGAGCAGGAAAACGCCATGGCAGACGAAGAGATGACGGAGCAAGCGCGTTTGAAACAGGAGACGCATCGACTCCTGCAGTCATTCCGTGAAGCCCTCAACCTCTCGCAACAGGACATCGAGGTGTGTGTGTGTGTGTGTGTGTGTGTGTGTGTGTGTGTGCGTGTTGTGTTGTGTGTTGCAGAAGCTGCTGCTGAAGCACATGTTGCATGCTGCGGTTGCTTAAAATTCGGTCTTCCGTGGTTGACACTTCGTGTCTTTGTGTTGCTTGTGTTGCTTCCTTTTGTAGAACGTGGATGTGCAAGCACTGTGCGTGCGCCTTGCGCGCGAGCGAAGAATTGCGCTTCCATCTGCATCCATGCGGGCAACGGGACGTCCAGCACAACGGCAACAACAGCAGCAGCAGGTGAGGCAGACACGTGACTTGTGCCGTGAAGGTTGACATGCTTGCGCTTGTCCACGGCAACAATTGTGGTGGCTTGTTGTGTGTGCTGGTGAAATTGCGGCTTTACACACATGTGCACACATGTGCACACATACACACACATGTGCACACATACACACATACATTCATACACGCACACACACACATACATTCATACATACGCTTGTGCAGGAGCTTGCGCCTCAGGAGCTGCAAAAGTTGAAGGAGGAGTACATGCGAAGCGGGGCGTTGTCTGAGGCGTCGTACGAGCGATTGGCCATGCAAGGGTTTTCAAAACGCCAAGTGGACAGGTTCATTGAGCGAAACGCGCAGTTTATCCTGGGCAGGTCGCCCCCACCGCCGCTGTCGTCGTCGGAGGCGTCGTCGTCGTCGGGACCAGCCGCAGCTGACCACGTGTATGGGCGGGTGAACGCTCCCCAACACGTTGCAGCAAGGTATCAGCAGCAGCAGCAACAACATCAGCAACAGCAAGCGCAACAGCAGGAGGTACAACAAAGGCAGCAGGCACAGCAACAGCAGGAGCAGGCTGCTGAGGACGTGAAGGAAGAACCGCCGATGCCTCCGCCGCGAAAGAGCGATGTGATCGGCAGCAAAGCGTGGGCGTGGCGACCAGACGGCAAGGACGCGCACGATCACAGCGCCATGATGGCAGAGCTGCAGTCAAAGCAACAGCAGGAACAGTCACACTACGGCGTTGTCACAGCACACCAGCAACAACAGCAACAGCAGCGACTGCAGGAACAGCAATACGGCGTGGTCACAGCGCAGCCTTCAACATATTCATCGTCGCAACAGCACGCCCCGCAACCGCCGCCGTCAACTGCAGCACCAACGGCCGGCAGTAGCAGCAGCCGACGCAGAGCATCGCATTTGCCCTCTTCGACAACGACACAGCAAGACGTGCGTGGCGTGATGCGCTGTGTGTGTGTGTGTGTGTGTGTGTGTGTGTGTGTGTGTGTGTGTGTGTGTATGTGTGTGTGTGTGTGTGCTGATTCACAAAAGCTCATTCGATCACATGCTTGTTGTTTGTTGCGGCTGTTTGGGCACAGGATTCCGTGGATGATCTTTTGGCGAGTTTGATAACGCCGGCAGTCAGAAAGAGGCTGCGGAAGAAGTAGGCAGGCAGTGTGTGTGTGTGTGTGTGTGTGTGTGTTGAATCAGGTGCAGTTGGATTGCATTGAGCGTGTATCATTTCATTTGGTTGATGCCGGAAAGTGCGGCTTGTGTGGTGTAAAGATTGCTGTCAGAACAGTACATGTGCAAGGGGGACAACGCAATCGAGCAAGTCCACATCAAAACATCAGGTTAAGAAAGCAAGTGGAGAACAGGCATGTCACAGTTCAAGCAAGAAGTGAATGGTTCAGCATCCCGGGTCGATGACGAGAACGGAATCAGCATGGTCTGGGATGCCGTAGATGAGGCCGGTTGGAGCGAGCACGCCACCCCACCACTTGTTATCGCCTGCAAGGTCGCTGATGGTCGTGGTGTCGGTGGCATTGGTGGTTGGATCGATGATGAGGACGGATGGGGAGGTGTGTGGGATGCCAATGATGTTGCCATTGGGTGCAAGCACGCCGCCGATCCACTTCGAAGAGCCGGTTGCATCTGCAACGACAAGCTCGGCGGTGGTGTTGGTGGCCGGATTGATGACAAGTGTCGTCGCAGAGTATGCTGGGATGGTGTAGATGAGCCCGTTGCCAGTGATTACGCCACCAAACCATTTGCTGCCCGTGCCCAAGCCGCTGATGGTGGTGAGGTCCATTGTAAGAGACTCTGGATTGATGATGAGAACAGAAGAAGCTACGAAGGGAAAGCAGTAGATGAGGCCGCTGTCTGCTTGCACACCGCCATACCATTTGTATGCCTGGCTCGACAGTCCGGACAGCGTGGTGATATCGGCTGTGTTGGTATCTGGATCAATGATCAGCACAGAGGTGGCAAAGAAGGGGATGCCGAAGATGAGGCCGTTGCTGGCCACCACACCACTCCACCACTTGCCTCCACCAGATCCCAGCGAGTGGATGCTTGTGGTGTCAACGGTGTTGGTGTCTGGATTGATGATGAGCATTGTCTCCCTGTTTGATGGGAACATGTAGATGAGGCCGTTGTGTGCCAGCACAGCACCACCCCACTTGTAGCTGTCTGTTCCAAGTTCGGAGATTGTGGTCGTGTCAACGGTGTTGGTGCTGGGATCGATGATTAGCACGGAGGGCGAGTCGTAAGGGGCAGCGTAGATGAAACCGTTGCTGGCAAGCACACCCCCGCCACGCCACTTGTTGTTTCCTGCTGAGCTAAGCTGCCCAAACGTGCTGGCAGTCGCCTCACACACCCTGCCTCGAAGAGCTTCGATCGTGCTCTGTTGGGCTTGAAGCGTGCTGTTGTGTGCGGCGATCATGCTCTGTTGCGCCTCAACAGTTGACTGGTACGCCTGCAGCATGCTCTGCTGTGCCGCTACGGTTCCACGCAGCGTTTGAACCTCCGAAACGACGTCCACGCCATTCAGGAACACGGGCTGATTCGCTGGGTCACTCGAATTGACGTGCATCGCGCCGCTATCATCTTGCGCCACCTTGGCCCTGTTTGGTGTTGGTGGTGTGGCGATGGCCTCGACGCGGCACACGCACACAACCAGGAATACAACCAAAACGGCTAAAACGTCGACAGTGGCTGGCGTCAGACTCCTCATCTTGGCTGGTGGTCTTGTTTTGCGTTTTGTTTGGGGTTGTGGAGGAAGACGGAAAAAAATAATTACGTGGAAGTTGATGTGGTGTGCCAAAGCTCCCACAGATCGCTTCCCTTTTCTCGCTTCCTTTCCTACACTCTTCTCTTTCGCTCTATTGTACAGCACAAGTGGCAAGGGCAGCACATCACAACGTTGCGCAGCAAACAAGGTTTCCGTGAGCGCCGCCCACTGTTACAGTTGCCATCATCATCAAACAAAAGGCAGGGCCGTCGGCGTGTCGTCGCTGAGGAAATGCTTGATGAACATCACTTTCCGCTCCCCATCCACTGCCAATTGCGAGTGGGATGAGAGAGAGAGATGATGATGATGATGATGATGATGATGATGATGATGATGATGATGATGGACAAGCAAACACAGTAAGCTCAGCAAGCTCAAACAGAGTCGTGCCACTCCGACGATGCAACTTGTGAAATCGCAGGGTCCAAACGCAACACAAACTTGCATGCACGCATGGTTGTGTGCTCACTCACGGTTTGTTTCGCGCCAGGCCAGGTCCTCGCGAGGACTCCGAAGAAGAACGCGTGCGAAGATGGCGACTGAGGAATGTGGCGGGAAGAAAGCACGCAACACGGGTGTCGTGGGCAGGTGGTGAGCGGAACACGGGCACAGGACAAACCAGAGTGCAGCAGTATGTACACGTCATCGTGCCACAGTCAGAGGGTTGCTTGCACGCACCGAGCACATCTGGAACGACGTCGTTTTGATCGCGATGTTGGATGATGGTGTCGACGAATCGTATCAGATACTCAAACGCCAGGCGGTGCGCAGTCGGCAGCTCCGCCTCAAGCTGTAAATATGTGTGTGAATATGTGTGCGTGTGTGCATGTGTGTGTGAATATGTGTGTGTGTGTGTATGGAAGCAAAGGGTGTGTGATGTATGAGGACTCGGTGATGTGAAGCAGCACACGTGTGGTTGCGAGAACGTCAACAAACATGCGCGCACAGGAAACCTTACCCCCCCCCCACACAACACACACACAATCAGCTCACGCGTTTGGAGAGGGTTGCTGCGTTGGCGTGGTCGAGGCACTGCGTGTACATGCTGAAAGGCACGACGGGGTCTGCAAGCGATTCCAGGAAGAGAATGAGCGCCTTGAGGGCACAGCTTGCGGACATCTCTGCGGGGATTTCCTCGCACATGTCCAGGCACCGAATCACGCGCCGCACGTCGTCATCGGACACCATCGCCTGCATCAGCGCAGGCTGCGTTGCATGGCGCGAGACCGCGAGGTGAAGAAGGGGGGGGGGTTTAAACGCACACAACTGCGTGCGTGTGTGTGTGTGTGTGTGTGTGTGTGTGTGTGTGTGTGTGTGTGTGTGTGTGTGTGTGTGTGTGTGTGTGTGTGTGTGTATGTGTGTTTGTGTATGTCAATGCGTGTGA
>NW_004754928.1:1339482-1342678 GCF_000188695.1 Salpingoeca rosetta | reverse complement strand
TTAAACAACAACAACAACAACAACAACAACAACAACCAAAACAACAACAACAACAACAACAACAACAACAACCAAAACAACAACAACAACAACAACAACAAAGACATCAATGACACAGCGGTACCTTGTGTCCTGGCATGACAAAGCCGGCTCCGCAGTCGACGTGCATCCAGCGCGGATGGGGCTCCGTCTCGCCGTCCTTCGCCGCAAACTGGAAGTGCGCAACCACCTGTTGAACGCGGTAGTGATTGGATGGATGAGTGGGGAGTTGGTGGACCACGAACACGCCAATGAGAGAATGCATGCATGGCTGGTTGGGTGGCTGTATTGTTAGTTGCAAGGGCATTGGATGTGTATCTGGGTGGAAGAGCAAGGGAGCGACTGTTAGCGAATACATAACAGTGCACCTTGCCGACGTTTGCGATGGTGAGCTGCTGCGTGTATTTCTCTCCAACGTGTACGTGGGGGAAGTGTAGCTGAAACAAGCAAAAGATGACGGTGGGGCTTGAGAAGGATGCACAACACACATCACCCGCAATTGCAGCGTAGACGACAACAATATCACACACACAAACACGTACACGTACACGCACACACGCACACACGCACACACACACACACACACACACACACACACACACACACGCACACACACACACACACACAATTTAAGCACAGCAGAACAAACCACCCCACCTCCTGGGAGTCGAGGGTGACATCCGGCAGGGCGCTGTTCTCGATGACGTCCAGTTCGCGCACGACGAGAGCGCGCGTCGCCCGCCGTCGCTCCTCGTTGATCACCCGCAGCTGGTGAAGAGAGGGGAGGGGGGTTGTGTGTTGTGTTGTGTCGCGTGTGTGAGGGGGTGGAAAGGTGAGCATGGACGGTCAAAGGTAAGCACGCATACACACACACACACAAGCACAAGCACAAGAACAAGCACAAGTACAAGCACAAGCACAAGCACAAGCACACACACACACACACACACACACACACACACGCACAAGCACAAGCACAGGCACAGACGCATTCATACAACCACAAATGCATGAGCGGGTCAATCGCTCACGTTGAGACGAAAGCGGCCGCGGACGGGCTTGTGATCGGAGATGGTGATGGCGTGCGCAGACGTGTACTCAAGGACCGACACCTGCAGATGCAGTTACATACACATGGCCTTGAGTGCACGACAACAACAACAAAGTAGCAGCTTGTGCAACACACCTCTCGCTAACACACACACACAGACACACAGACACACAGACACACAGACACACACATATATACACACATATACACACAGACACACAGACACACAGACACACAGACACATACACATACACATACACACAGACATACACACACACAGACCACCACCACCAACAACAACAACACCTGGCTTGACAGCGGCGTGCCGTCGGGCGGTTGATAGAACAGAATTCGGTCGCAGTACGCGGGACTCCGCTGTTTCTCGCTGGTGATGGTGGTGGTTTTGTGCGTGTGTACGTGTGTGTGTACGTGTGTACATGTGTGTTTGTGTGTGTGTGTGTGTACATGTGTGTGCGTGTGTGTATGTAAGTGCGTGATGCGACACCGTTCAACAGTGGTGTGTGCATGTTGGTGACAGCAGCACCCATCGCAAGCACCAAAACACACAAATCCATTGCAACAGCTGCCCACTGACTGGTCGCACCTCGTATCAAAGGTGCTCGTGCCAATGTCGTATTTGTACGTCGGCGCAAACGCGATCGCCGGCTCCACAAAATGCGTAAACGCCGCGCCGATTCGCTGCTGCGTGCGAAGCTGATGAGAGAGAGAATGTGTGTGTATGTGTATGTGAGTGTGTGTGTGTGTGGGAGTGTGAGTGGGCATATGCGGGTATGTGTGTATGTATGTGTGTGTGCGTGAGTGAACGCATCTGCTTTCGGGTGTTCACGTGGTGCGCGCGCGTGCCCTGTGTGCCAAAATCAGCGCACAACGCATCACATGGGCCCCCATCATGGTGACATCACCTGGTCGTGTTCCAGCAGCTCTTCCAGATTCATCTTCTGCACAGCCGCTTTGATCGTCGCATCTGTACATTGGGAGCAAGATGACACGAGGGGAGGAGACAAGGTTACCCGATGCCACTCGCTCGCCCACGACGTTCACACACACACGCATGTACACACACACACACACACACACACACACACACACACACACACACACACACACACACACACACACACACACACACATACACACACACACGCACGCACGCACGCACGCAGCAACGCACCAAAGAGGTCTATTCTGTAGTTGAGGTCGCCGAGCCAGAAGAGATAGTCGTGGTCGAAGATGGTGCGCGTGCGGGCGCCCGTCCGGAACGAGATGCCCTTGCACAAATCGTGGTGGTTCTATCGCGCAATGGGCGATGCAGGGAACGGCGACATGATGGTGGGTGGGGTGAAGGAGCAGCAGGAGTGAGACATCAGCAAGGGGTCGATAATTGTGCGTGCATATGTGTGTTGGTGTGTGTGTGTGTGTGTGTGTGTGTGTGTGTGTGTGTGTGTGTGTGTGTGTGTGTGTATAAGAAAACCTGTGTGCGGAAACGCCCTAATAATGCATCCAATTGGGTAATCAATGCACCCACCTAGTTTATTATCGCATCTACTTTAAAGCATGATCTGAAGAACCGGGCTCCACCACCATGCTACGCACGATGAATTGCACTGCATCCAGCGTAGAGAATGCGACGTAACCCATTAGACGGGACGGCCGGAATTAACACGCGTCCGCTTGCCCCTTTAAGGCGCATGCTTTACTCGCGCAAGGCTCCGCCAAGTCGGTACGTCTGGCAAGAAAGGTTTGCAGCTCGCTGCAACCATTCTTAAAAGGAGCGTCAAAGGGCATGCATCATGTGGTGTGATACCTTCTTTCCCGCTTCGACCGCACAGAGTTGAACTCATCGAGACCTTTTACCCCGGTGAGCTTCAGTCCATGGTTTGGGCTTGAACGATTGCGCGGACTCCGTTCTGTCCAAATCCATCTGTAACTTCAGGGCGCGCAGGCGTCCAGCTTCGTCGAACCCATTCCATGACCCAATCACTTCACACAAGCCTCAGGGGGATTCATCTCCCACGAGGCGGTATGCTAACTGGGCTGCCGGGTGTCGGTTACTAACGTGGCCATTCGCGTTAGGGCTATGAATTA
>NW_004754928.1:1321982-1329482 GCF_000188695.1 Salpingoeca rosetta | reverse complement strand
AAGCAACCAGCTCGGACCTGATGGCGTTCGCGACCTCGCAGGAACCCTCACCAGCATGGAAAAGCTTACTGCTCTGACGTACGTCCTTACGTCGTGAGCAAACGGGTAGATGGTTTCTCGTGTAGTGCGTTGCTGTGTGCGTGTGTGCAAATTGCACTTGCACCTTTGTCATCGCCTGACTGGTTCTGGCCGCTCTCAAGCTCTCACTTTGTGATTGATTGCCTATTCTACACGCTTAAAGCCTTTCGAGCAACAACCTCGGCCCCGAAGGTGCACGCGTGCTTGCAGAAGTACTGGAACAGATGCCGTGGATCAAGTCACTAAAGTTTGTACATGTGCGCGTGCGTGTGCGACCATGTTTGTGGTTTGGGAAGGCTCGCGTGTTCTCGTGCTGTTGACAGGCAGGCGTTGTGACGGGTTGCTTGATCTTGGTGCTCACGTTTCAGACTTGCCACGTTACCCGCTTGTTGCCATGTTGCAGCTTGGCAAGCAACCACATCGGATATGAAGGGGTGTGTGCACTGGCACGAGCGCTTTCGACGTTGACGCAGCTTGAATCACTCCAGTGCGATCCTTGTGCAACGATGCACAATGCAAAGCCGCGTTGCCCCCTTGCCTGTCTGCATCTGTACGTGTGTCTACACATGTGCGTGTGCGCGTGTTGCAGGAACTCACGTGCGGTGGGTCCGCCTGTTGTATCGACCTGTCAACTTGCCTCGTGTGTAGTCTGGCGCACAATGAAAACATCGGGCCGCAAGGTGTCCATGTACTCGCCGAATCCCTTGGTAACTTGTCACGCCTTCACACCCTCGAGTAAGTGCTTGAAGTGTGTGTGTGTGTGGTTGCATGTGTGTGTGTGTGTGTGGTTGCACGTGTGTGTGTGTGTGGTTGCACGTGTGTGTGTTTGTGTGGTTGCACGTGTGTGTATGTGTGTGTGGTTGCACGCGTGCGTGCATCATAGGATCGTGTGCATGTCTGTCTCTGTGTGCATATCTGCCTTTGTGTGCCCATCTGCCTATGTACGTGTACATCAGTCCTGTTCGCTCCGTTGTGCACCCCTGCGTACACTCATTGGGCCCGTCGCACGTCGCGCATGGCCTTGCTGTCACCTGCTAGTCTCGTAGATATGAGCCTCAAAACAGATGGGGCTCGTGCAATCGCCGTGGCAGCTGGCCAGCTGGCCCATCTTGGCACTCTAAGGTGTGGTGCCACAACGAAAACACGACCGCCTTGCCTTGTTTGTGGATGAGCCGCATGATGAGCCGCGCCTGCACTTCAAATGCTCCCTTACGTTACCCGGGTCACCGCCTTTCAACTGTGTGTTGCACCTGCTTGGTGAAGGATGTCCTCCAACGGCATCACCCACCTCTGTCCGGAGTTCCTGGAGACAGCGCATGTTCGGGCGCTCGACGTCTCGCGCAACCCCATCATCTGCCCGCCTCCGTCCATCGTCAAGGCTGGCCTGCCAGCGACCTACGCCTACCTGCGCGATGTGCAGGAAAACCACGAGCTTCTCACACGTTCCCGCCTCGTGTTCATTGGGGATGGTGGTGTTGGCAAGACCACGCTCAAGACGGCGCTGCTGATGTTGCACGACATAGATCGGTTTGACGTGCTGAAGGAAGTGCGCTCGACGCTCAAGTCCTCGTTTCAGAAATACACAGAGGCCGACTTCCGCCAGTGGGTGGATCACGATCTGGCGCACAGGGACGGGTTCTTTGACGAGGAGTGCCCGAGGGCCAAGGGCATCACGGGAAAGCTGTGGTTGAAATCCACCGATGAGAAACTGCAGCAGTGGTTTGGCAGTGCAAACACGCCTGCCTCTGAGGACGTTGTGCAGCGCATGCTTCAGGCAAAGCACTTTCTCCTCAGCAAAGGTAGCAAATTGTCTTCGTCCAAAGACAGCGGTAGCCCTTTCCAGCAGCTCTTGCACATGCCGCACGTGTGGACGGAAGGCATTGACGTGGACCACTGGATCAAGCACGCGTTTGACTTGTGGGATTTCGCTGGCCAGCTGGAGTTCTTCCCGGCCCACCAGCTCTTCATGGCCTCGCACATGGCCGTGTACCTCCTTGTGTTTGATGCCTCAAAAGGGCTGGAGCATTCCATCGCCCGCATCAGCGTATGGCTCGGCCTGCTGCAAGCATGCCGCCTCTCTCGACACAAGCAAGCCGAAGCCGTGCAAGTGCGGCTGGTCGCCACCAAGACAGACTTGCCATCCTTTGATTTTGAGCTCCAGCACCTCCACGCTGTTGTGCAAGAGCGGGTTGGAAGCGAGTTTCATCTTGGTCACTGCTGTTTTGCCCCACGCTACGATGAACAAGACATTGGTGATGCAGGCGCCGATAACGGCCTTGTTGCCCTGGATGAAGAACTCGCAACACTGCGAAGGGAAGGTGTGCCCTACGTCCAAGTCCCTACCGCCTATTTGAGCATCAAGAACTGTGTGCAGAGCATGAAAATGGAGCAGCACCAGGTGTGGCCCATCATCAGTGTGTCCGAGATTGACTTTCGAGACAAAGACCCCGACCTCATTTTGAGGTTCTTGGATGATGCGGGTGTGGTGCGGCGCATTCCCGATGACGAGGACCGGTGTGTGCTGGAGCCGGTGACCTGGCTAAGCAAGCTGATGGCGGCGCTGCTGCACCCGCTGCACGGCTTGAGGCTGACGACTGCGCAGGCGGGCACAGCAAGCACAGCGATCTTCGTGCCTGGCGTATCTGTACTGCAAGCCGTAAACGCGCTGGAAAAACGAAGCATTCGCATCCCACAGCACGCGCAGGACGATTTGCTGCCATTCCTCGCTTCCTTTGACGTGTGCTTTGCACTGGGTGACGGGCGCTTCACGTTTCCCGCCCTCCTTCCTCGCCAAGATCCTCACCCGACCATCAGAGCCAGGATGAACGAGCTGCTTGGCAGTGAGGCGAGCGTCATCTTTGGACGGCGCCTGCAGTGCACAAAGGCGAACGAGTGGCTGCCGCCCACGTGCTGGTCAGCGATTGTGAGACGGCTGTTTCCGATTGTGAACGCCATTCGAGGCGTGCCCATCCACCTCAGCTTGGGCATGTTTGTGGCCCAAATCAACGACACCAATTGCCTGGCGGTGTGCACGGATGACGACGAGCATCGGCAGGGCCTGGACATCATCGTGGTGGGCGACAACCCACTGGTTCTCCACTTGGCTGTGCTTGTTGCGGTTGATGTTGTGGAGGAGTCGATAGGCACAACCTCATTCGAGAAGCGCTGTTTGGTCACAGCTGCCGCAACAGATCCTCTGGCAGTCACCCAGCCCTTGTTCCAGCGCGGCCTGCGCACGTTTCCCGCACCCACGACGGTGTACTCTGACATTGTCTTGCCGCCGCCACCCAGTGCGAGTGACTCGGATCCTGTGTCGGCCGCGTACCATGAGGCGCTCGTGCATCGTGTTGACAAAACCCGCAACAGGCGTTATGCGTTCTCCATGGCAACAGACCCGCGCTTCGTGACGGAGCAACTGCCAACGACCTCCACACCGCAACCCACGTGGCCGCGTGGTGCGCCACATGTCCTCGATGGCATACGGGTTTCGTCGTTGCAGTTTATGGGTGGGCTCTTTGGTAAGCACGTGTACGAAGGCAGCATGTCTGATGCTGAAGGCACGGCAGGTGGCACGCATGCGCCCTCTCATGCGACAGCTTCCAGCACTCAGGTGGCTGTGTGGGCAATTATGCAACCAAGCAGCGCACTGCAGCTACCTGCAAGTGGCACGGTACTGCCTGATGCCCTCCTTCGCTACCAGGGTGTTCAGCACGACAGCAGCCTCAACATTTCCTTCCTGCCAGCGCGTGTGCCATGTCACTCGCGCCCGTTGTCGCCGGATATCTTGTCCTCCCTTGATCACGCGGCGCTGCGCTCTCTCATCCGTGACATCACTCACGGACTGCACTTCCTGCACTCGCGTCAGCTCACGCACGGCAGCCTGTGCCCACATCACGTGCTGTGCTGTCCGCAGGAGGTTGGGGCGAGCGTACCCAGCAGCAGCGTGTACCGTGCAAAGCTGGCTGC
Organism: Salpingoeca rosetta; assembly: GCF_000188695.1. Classification (NCBI taxonomy): domain Eukaryota; class Choanoflagellata; order Craspedida; family Salpingoecidae; genus Salpingoeca; species Salpingoeca rosetta. The sequence goes on along the minus strand of NW_004754928.1, from coordinate 1,325,438 downwards.
ATACGGGCTGGGTGTTGGGTGCATGGATTGTGGTCAGGAGTGGCTGGCACCAGAGCAGCGTGCTGTTGCCCCACATCACCGCCAAAGGTCAAAGCCAGCAGACATGTTTGCGTTTGGCCAGGTGATTGCATTCATCCGCATGCGTGGCAATGTCAGCACCACCACCACCACCAGCAGCGGTGACACCACCAGCAGCGGTGACAGTACCACCAGTACCACCACCAGCACCATGGCTGGCGTTGTCAACGAGGGTGCAGAGGCGGCGTTTCAGGAAGCGGCCAAGGACGCCGTTGTGCGGCTTACATGCGAGTCACCGGCACAACGCGTGAGCGCGGATGATTACCTCCGCACAGCAGAAGGCGGCGGCGTCTTCCTGTTCCAGGACCATGACCCGAGCGACGTGGTGGCGCGCTGCTTGTTGCCTGCGCTGCAGTTGAGCCAGGTGCGAGTGAAGAAACAGCAGTGCACAAGTGATGAGTGGCAGCAGCTAAGCGCCGACAAGAGGAACGCCATCGGCAAGTTCCTCAGCCAGTGGACGGGTGGGTATTGGTTGGCGCACACTGGTGTCGGTGGAGGACATGACAAGTTCACTGACAAATGGAAGGCTGTGCTACGCCAAGGAATGCCAGCGCTGATGCATGCCATGGAGCACAGTGACGGCGACTGCAGCAGCAGCACCTGTGGCGATGCGTGTGACTACAGCGATGACGTGCCAGGGCTGTTTCAATGCATGCACGACCTTGTGTACGACACCCCACCATGGTGCTCTGTGGAAGTGCTGCGTCAAGCTGGCTTGCTGGATGAGACCACGCAGGCGCTGTGCAAGGAGACACTGTATCGCAAGCTGCACCACGTGCTCCCGTCTGTGTTTTTGTGTTTGCACAACTTCCGACGAGCGTCAACAATGCCCTTCAAGGCCGCGCAAGCTCTGAACCTGCACTTTGGGCACGGCAGTGGCAACGCCAGCCAGAAGCACAAGAAGCCCGTCACCATGGCGGCAACTGTGCAAGACGAGTTGCAGGCGCTGCACCTTGACGATGATGCAATGGAACTTTCGGCGCCAGACATGGAAGTGTCTGGTTCAACTATCAAAGCAAATCAGAAGAACAAGGCTGCGTTGAAGTCGCTGTGAGGATTTGGGGGTGGGGGGGGGGGGTGGTGTGCATTGCGTAATGTGTGGGGATGGGTGGGGGTGGGGTGGATGGGTGTGTGTGGGGGGGGGGAGGGTGAGAGTGGCGTGTGTGCGTGCGTGTGTGTGTGTGTGTGTGTGTGTGTGTGTGTGTGTGTGTGTGTGTGTGTGTGTGTGTGTGTGCGTGTGTGTGTGTGTGTGCGTGCGTGTGTGTGTGTGTGTGCGTGCGTGTGTGTGCGCGCTTGCTCGCATTCGAGTGTGCTCGTCACTGGAATGGGCACTGTGCTTGGTGTTGGCTCTGTAATGTCTGCAAGTAACGTAACTGTCAACTAGGTCATCATCTAGGCAAGAAGGAAAGTGAACATGGTGTGCACAAGAAGGGGACGAACGAAATCGCACGGTTAAACACACGCACGCACACGCACGCACACGCACGCACAGTCAAACGCACACGCACACAATCACCACTCGGGTCTGAGTGCATCCTCAAGCTCCTGCAGAGTGACGCGGTAGTGGCGCACGCCGCGCACTTTCAAGCCCGCCGTCCACAACACGTGCTGCTCCGAGGCGTCGCCCTCTGCCGAGAGGTACTGCACCTTCAGGAAGCGGCCGCTGCCCTGCGCGTTATGCGCGCGCACTTGCTCCACAACGTCGTCCAGCAACGCTGCAAACGAGCGCAGTGGCACTGGCGTCTGCTTCAGGGGGCGTGTCTTCAGCAGAATCCAGAGCTGCGTTCGCGTCACGTCCTTGATGGTGTTCGCCAGAACCGTCTCTTCCAGTACGAGCGATGAGAGGTGGCGCAGGTTGCGCAGCAGGCGGAGGTGACCCGGCACCTTGTCAGGATCAAGGCCCGAGATGACGGCAATCGCATGGCGCCGCTCCAGGCACTTTGTCTCCACCGTACCCTCTGCCAGCTTGGTCACGCGCTCCCACGGCAGCGACTTGAGGGGCTCATCCCAGATGCGCCGCAGCTCGTCCGCAGCCGTCAGGTTGAAGGGCGCAGACTGCAAGATGCCAAAGTTGCTGCGGAACACAATGCCGCTGCTGGGCATAAACGGCTGCATGCCAAGCGCCTCTGGCAAGGAGAGCCAGCGGTCGCACGTGAAGTTTGAGGTGACACTGTCACGTGGCAGCTGCATGGGATGCGTGGCTGCACTCACGTCTGCGCCGCTGACGAAGCAGAACTCGTGCCAGAAGGCAAGCCCGAGGTGCGCCAAGATCAGCGCCGCGTGCGTCTGCGGCTCGTCCGGTACGCGCTCCACCATGGACATCTCAGACAACCGCGACGTCACATCGCTGTGGATGCACCTGATGGTGTGTTTGGGGAGGTGGGGGATGGTGAGGGGATGTGTGTGTGTGTGTGTATTTGTATGTGTATGTGTGTGCATGTGTATGTGTGCATGTGTGTGCATATGTGTGTGCGTGGGTGCATGTCGTGGTATGTGTGCGTGTGTGTGTAGTGGTATGTGTGTATGTGTTTGTATGTGTGTAGTGGTGTGGAGCGAGGAACACCATGCATGCATGCACGCATGCACTCAGACAATGGTGGTGCCTACCTGTAGTTGAGGTCGAGAAAGCCGTTGCGCGCGTTGGTGTAATGGTTGTGTTGGATGTTGGTCATTGGGTCCCATTGCCAAACGAAATTGATAAAGTCGCTCACCTCGTAGCCGGACTGTGTGTGTGGCCGGGGGGGGGGCACTAGATTGAGAAAGGAGCTTAAGTAGGCGCGCACGCGCACACGCGCAGGGGCACCACACACAAACACAAAGCCCACACACACACACACACCACACACACACACACACACACACACACACACACACACACACACACACACACACACACACACACACACACACACCCACCCCCCCACTGCCTCCCTTTCCCGACCGACCACGGGAAAAAAAAAGGCGCCTTCACCCCTGACCTGCGCCACTTGGCGCTGGCGACCAAACCGCCGGAAGATGGGGATACTCAGGGGGGGGAAAAAGGGGCCGTGGGCCCCAGGGTCAAAGTGGGGCCTGCGGTGGTGACGGTGGGGGTCATGAATGTTGGCGGCGTTAGGATGGGGTGCCCCGATTGGCAAGAAACCGGGGGGGGGGAAAAAAAACGCTCTAACACACACGAACAAACACAGGCCAACTTGTGTGGACAAAAACAGGGGTGGGGACCACACGCGCACACGCACCTTTGTTTAAAAATATAAACGTTTTGCGGGGAAGGAAAAATGAAGGTTCCGCCCAATCTGTGGGTGTGAACCCCCTCAAATAATTGTCCCCCTGAAAACCCAACCGAAAGGGGGGGGGGCTGAGTGTTTGTGAGGTTGA
>NW_004754928.1:1276448-1321787 GCF_000188695.1 Salpingoeca rosetta | reverse complement strand
CATGCTAATGTGTGTGTGGGGGGGGGGGGAAGGCGGGAGTTGTTCACGTGTGGGGCGGGGAGTTAAAGAACAAGAAGCGGGTGTGAAACATGCAAACACAGGCACACAATGCAAACGCACACACACTTGTACAAACACACAACGCAACGTACTTGTCCTTCCATAGGGTGCCGTGGTCTGCCCAGAGGGTGTATTTGGAGGAGGCGATGTACGGCAGTGCCATGTTGCGCAGGCACATGTAGCACGTCAACGATCCACGATGGATCAGTAGCGTCGTTCGCGGTCGCGTCTTCAGGACACGAACATACTCCTCGACCTGCCGAGCACATGAAGCGGGTGTTGGGTGATCAGGTAGGGGGCGGTTGTAAGTGTCGTGTGTTTGATGGTTGCTGCAAACAAGGTCAACCGCGCGCACACACACACACACACACACACACAGACACACAGACACACACACACACACACACACACACACACACACACACACAGACACACAGACACGCACACACACACACACACACATACACTCACATGCACAATTGCATCCATGGTTTCATCTCGAAAAGTTACCTGATGCTTGGTCCATGCCACGTCCCACAGGACAACGACGAGGTGGAAATGGCACACGCCCTTCTGGCGCAGCCGTGTTTGTACAATCTGCGTTGGCAACAGGACCGGTGGACGGTCAATGGTACATCACAAGACGACACGCCCACCGCGGAGGGTAAAAGCGCGCACATACATACATACATACATACATACATACATACATACATACATACATACATACATACATACATACATACATACATACATACATACATACATACATACATACATACATACACACACACACACACACACACACACACACACATACATACATACATACATACATACATACATACATACATACATACATACATACATACATACATACATACATACATACATACATACATACATACATACATACATACAAAACACACACACGTCACCTGGTGGATTGGATCGATGCGCTCGCGATAGCTAATGACGGCAGAGACATCGCAGGGTGGTAGCGCCGAATCGTCGCCGTGGCCACCCTCGTTACCGCTGCCACTTGCACCGCTACTAACGCTTGCAGCGCTCCCCACACCCTTGCTGTGCGTGTACACAAACAGGACGCCGCCATCGTTGGTTGTCTTCTTCTCTACAAAGTACTGCGAGGGCACGTTGGGTGGCCTCGTGCTCCAGCCTCGCCGGATCGCGCTGGTCACATCCTTGAACGCTGCTGGCGGTGATGGCCACGATGGCCCTCGTCGCCTCCTGTGGATGCTGGCGTGTGCACCGCTCCCTGCAGCTGCTGCAACAACCAGCAACGCAAGCAGCAGCACCTGCAAGCGGCGAGGCAAGCGGCAGGGGCGGCAAGGCATGTCAGGCTGCCGTCTCTTCATCATGTGGTGTGCTGTCCTTTTGTGTGGCAGGCACCTTTTCGCGTTCGCCACCACCCGTGAATGTCACGCATCTTCCCATGCAGCTTGGAACGCGCTCGCTCAACCAGGAGCTTCAAGGACTGGCGAATGGTCGCGTTGGGATGCATTGTGGAAAAACAGACTGTGAGAAAACAACGTGCTCTGTGTGGTGTGTGTGTGAGTGTGGGAGTGTGTGTGTGTGTGTGTGTGTGTGTGAGTGTGTGTGTGTGTGTGTGTGTGCGTCGTTCACATAAAGGTTATGTTTGCTTCACACGTTGCTTGCTTGTTGTGCCCTTTATGCTTGTGGTCTGTTAACATGAATGGTGACTCATTCTTGTCACTTGCTCTCCCTGCACTTGCTGGAGCACGTGAGTGCATTTGAGATTGGTGGCAGGGTGCATTTCTGTACACTTGATAAACGAATCAAGCATACATAACAGAGCATACACAACACGTGCTTGCACGGTGGGAAATGAACGAGGTGCGGCGCAGCGGCGGAAAAGGACCGCACAAAGGCAGGAGGAACAAACACAAAGGGCGGCCGGCCCAGCACCAAACAGAAGCACTCACATGCTTTCGAGAAGCAATCAAACGCAAGCACACACACACACACACACACACACACACACACACACACACACACACACAAAAACACCACAAACACACACACGCACAAACATGCGTCAGCAGCCGGGATCGATGACGAGGACGGACTCAGCATCATGTGGAATGCCGTAGATGAGGCCGTTTGGAGCAAGCACACCATCTAGCCACTTGGCAGAGCCATGAAGATTGCTGATGGTTGTTGTGTCGGTGGTGTTAGTTGTTGGATCAAGGACAAGGACTGATTGAGAGTCGTGCGGGATGCCAATGATGTTGCCGTTGGGTGCGAGCACACCGCCATTCCACTTCAAGGAGCCTGGTGCGGGTGCAACAACAAGCTCGTTGGTCGCGTTTGTGGCTGGGTCGATGACGAGTATCGTCGCTGAGTAGGCTGGGATGGTGTAGATGAAGCCATTCTCTGCCAGCACACCACCATACCACTTGCTGCCTGTGGAACTGAGGTCACTGATGGTCGTGAGGTCCATCGTCAAGGACCCTGGGTTGATGATAAGAACAGAAGAAGCTTTCACGGGGATGCAGTAGATGAGGTCATTGTCTGCCTGCACGCCACCATACCATTTGTGCGTCCCGCTCGACAGTCCTGCCATCGTCGTGATGTCGGCGGTGCTGGTTTTCGGATCAATTATCAGCACATACGTGGCATACAACGGGATGCCGAAGATGAGTTGGTTGCTGGCCACAACGCCACTATACCACTTGTTGCTCGTCGAGCCAAGTGAGTGGATGCTCGTGATGTCAACCGCATTGGTGTCTGGGTCGATGATGAGCATCGACTGCCTGTTTGAAGGGAACATGTAAACGAGGCCGTTGTGTGCCATCACCCCACCAGCCCACTTGGCTGGATCCGTTCCAAGTCCCGAGATGGTGGTGGTGTCGACGGTGTTGGTGCTGGGGTTGATGATGAGCACGGAAGGCGAGTACCAAGGCGCGGCATAGATCAGCCCGTTGCTTGCCAGCACGCCGCCAAGCCACTTGTCTGCTGTTGGCCCAAGCTGACCAAACGTTCCAGTTCCGGCTGCAGCCAAAGTCGCCTTTGTGGTACCGTTGATTGTAGTCGGCAAGCTGGTGGTTGTTGGAAGGGACGCGTTGCTCATGTTCCCTCCGGGGCCTCCTTCAGGCCCGTCGGGACCTCCTCCAGGCCCGTCGGGACCGTTCCCGCTACCTCCAGACAGCACCGTGATTGGAACAGCCACGGCAACGCCAACCACAATGGCAACCGCCAACGCCGTGCGCAACGCCCGTTTCCAGTTACAACCGCGCTTGACAGTCAATGGCTCATGACCAACTTCCATGGCAAACATCTTCGCATCCTCGCGTCCTGGGCTGAACGGCGGTTCAGAGACAGAAAGTGGGCTGTCGAACGAAGTTGTGGCAGCCAGTTGCTGGCCTGATGCGTTGGTCAGGGTGTTGGGGGTCTGCTCCTACCCAGAAGCAAGCGAAGGAAGACAGTGTGTTGTATGTGAGTCAACAACAGGACAACAGCACACAGGCACAACTCATGAGCGGCCCAAACACACACGAAAACGTTGCTTCGAATGCAAACACGAGCGCATGCTTGGTCCATACTCGCACCATCGCATATGCAGGCTCTCACCTTCAACTTGCCAACAATGTCATCAACCAGCGGCGGAGGCACGCTGATGTTTGTATCCTCGTTTTTGGGCGTCCAAGCGAAATATGCCACGTTGCTCCTCAGGTGAAATTGCGCCTCAGGCTCTTCAAAGTCGTCGCACATCTTCACAAGGAAGAACGGCTTCCTTCGATCAACAATGTACTGAAGCTCGTCAAATGTGCTGAAGCTGCTGTCCGTCTCTTTGCCATACGTACGCGTGCCAAGGATCACCGCCATGCGGCACCCATGCAGCGCTCGAATCACAACCTTGGCAATGTTCGAGCCTGGAGGAACCTCACACAGAAACACCTTCAGCCCCCTTGCCTCGAGCGCTCGCTGGAGCGCCTTCCCCGCGTTTCGTGCCTCGCTGAAGCGAAGCGAGATGAAGATGTCAAAGGCGGCGGCGTCATGGGCGGCGACTGGCACCGTCGCTGTGGGCTTGTGGCAACAGCGGAACATTGCTTGGCTCTTGGTAGCTTGGTGAAAACCAAAACGCAAGAGTAGAGAGGTGTGGAAATGACACAGAAACGCTCCTCCACCAGCTCTTCTTCGTTTCGCCAACCACCGTTGCTTGGAACGGGCCCAAGCTCGCCACGCCCCCTCGCAGTCCTCACACCAAACACACGAAAAAAACAAAAATTAATCACAATCAATCAGCTTCGATGATGATGGCAATGATTGACAGTGACAGATAGTGTGATGTGTTTCCAACCAATGACACGTGCTCAGCCTGTGTTGGTGCACCTGACCTCCTCTCGTGTCTTGCGTCGTGTCTGACGTCGTGACGCTCTCGTCCTCCCCCCTCCACCACCTTCTCCACGCTGCCTCGTGCCTCTGTGAACATAGCGTCCATAGGTCCATGCAGACAAGGACACACACAGGTGCACCTGATGCACGCACGTGATGCAGCTGTCCCTCTCTCTCCAAGACACTCCCCAGCCACTGCTGCCGGTGTCATCATAAGTGTGCCTTTCCTCCCTCCGTCTGGTTGGCACCAGCATGCATGCGCGCAGCGCCACCTCTGATGGCGCTTCTCCTTCGCCAAGACAACTGCAAGCATGTGCGATGTCCAGTGTGGGCCAGCTGTCCTTGCCAGACGGTGGATGGAGGAGCAGAAGAACAACGCGAATCTGCTGCTGCTGCATGTGGCCACTTGGCTCCACCACCACCACCGCAACAACAACAACCATGGCAGTCCCACAGCCCACCATGACATGTGGCTCGTGTGCTCAGAGCATTGCGGCCATCGTATGCGACAGCAACAGTGTGGGGGCCAACGGTGATCAAGACCACACTCATGATCAATGACAAGGCGGTTGCTGTCGAACAGCTTGCAGTTGTGTCTCCCGATGAGCTGGCAGACATTGTACGCGAGGGGCGGGTACTCCGTTGAAATCGTCTCACCGCCACAGCAGCGTGAAGAGCAGCAGGCTGTTGATGAGGTGTCCACGTCCTCCACTTCAGCTTTGAGCACACCTGACAAGAAAGAACCGGCGTCCTCGACAACCGCCAAGATGCTGTTGCCGACACTCTTCGGAAAGCCATCACCGCACCCCAGCACAGCTGCTCACGCCTTTGGGGTGCGTGCATGCACTGTGTGTGTGTGTGTGTGTGTGATGTGTGTGTGTGTGTGTGTGTGTCTGTGTGTGTGCTGTGCCTGTGTGTCTGTGTGTGTGTGTGTGTGTGCTCTGTGTGTGTGTGTGTGTGTCCTTACTTCAGCACCTCACTTCCACACACAATTGTCGCTCGTACACACTGCATCTACCGCTGCGCTGCACTACAGGCATGTCGAGCGCCTTGTGCGTGTCCAACATTGAGGGCGCATGCGCGGCATGCACAACAACGTGTCGTGTGGGCCTGCTCGCTGGCACCGCGCCGGTGAAGCCCTGCAGGCATCATCGCCAGCATCGGCGAGGTGGGCGGATACAAAGGCCCACAAAGAAACGCACACACCAGCACAAGGCATGACGTATGTCAGCTTCGTGGTATGCACGTGCGCGGCACTGCATCTCTGCTTGTCTCTTTGGCTTGCATGCACGAGTGGTTGCTTGTATGCACGCATGCCTGCTTTCCACTTCAACCTATCACCCTCCTGCTGCCGCTGTTGCTCCTGTTGGACACGCATGACAGGCAATGCTGAGGGCCCTGCCTGCCCGGTGTTCAGATGGTGCATGTTGATGATGCGTTGCGCCGTGTGGAAGTCAAACACGAGACCTACGCAACGGAGCCACGCGACATCATCGCGTACGTGTGTGTGTGTTTGTGTGTGTGTGTGTGTGTTTGCACTTGTACGTGTCGCTTCGTCTTGCTTCTTCTCTGCTTCCCCCTCCAACCGAATCCCTCCAACTGACTCTGTGTCTGTCCTTGCTGCAACACCTTCTTGCTACCCATCACCACTTACAAAAGAATGCCCTATGTCATGCACTTCACACAACACCCATTTGTGACTGCAGCGCGCTGAAGGATGCCGGGTACGCGAGGGAGCTGGAGCACGAAGCACCACCACCCACAGGAGCGAGATCCGCTTCTGCCCCATCACCTTCATCGTGTGTGCCACCGTGTTTCTTCGTCGCGTCCATCATCGTGGCTGCGTGCGGCCGGACTCCTGGGATGCGCGCATGATCGACGGCATGTCGCGACGCTTCACCTCATCCTCATGCTGCTGGGCGTGGTCGCCTTCATTTCCCGGTCAGCCGTTTCTCCTCTCCGCGGTGCGGTCCACCATGCACGGTGCTGCCAACATGAATGTGGTGTGTGTGTGTGTGTGTGTGTGTGTGTGTGTGTGTGTGTGTGTGTGTGTGTGTGTGTGTGTGTGTGTGTGTGTGTGTGTGTGTGTGTGTGTGTGTGTGTGTGTGTGTGTGTGTGTTTTTTGTGTGCGTGTGTGAGTGTGCTTGTATGTGTGTGGTTTGTTGCGACCACTTCCGCGCGTTCTCTTCACGTCCACCACTGCAGTGAACAAGAGAGCGTTACACGTGCCTTCTTTGCTAGCGTGTCGCGTGCACACGTGCTGCTGATCCACACGCACTTGCTCTGGCGTTATTACAAATCCACCACAGGGCTGCATGGTGATACTCATTGTTGCCGCCGCCTCTTGACTTGTGGTGGCGACCTCTTCTTTGGAGACCGGCATTCCCCCTCTTCACCTTTGTATCGCTCGGGCGTACATCGAACACCTCGCCAAAGGCAACATCTCCAGCCTGCTGAAGGAAGGTATAGTCAAAGGCAATCGCATGGAGGAGCGAATTGACACCGAGCTCGTGCAGCGCGGCGACAACCTGAAGGTGCGTGATGAGGGGGTGGGTGTTGGAGTTGGTGGTGGTGCTTACATGTGGTGGTGGGTGATGGCGGGTGGTTGATTGTAGCAGCAGCAGCAGCAATGTGTGGCAGTTGTTGCAACCTCAGCTGTGGTTGTAGCAGCCGCCTGATATGCACTGTCGTCACATCTCGCTCACCCTTCCTCACGTTCTTGGATGTAGGTGGTGGCCGGTGGCAAAGTGCCTGTGAAATGGATGGATGCACGCGTGCTGGATGGTGCAGGTGAAATGGACGAGGCCGTGATCACGGGCACATCAACACTCGTCTCGTCTCCAAAGGCGTAATTGTCGTATGGGCGGCACCATGGTGCATGATCTTGGAGGCCACACATGTTGACAACGAGAATGCACAGCTGTCAAAGGCGCCCACGCAGCAGAGGTGTGGTGGAAACAACACGCCATATCCTCCCTTTCACACGTACCTGTCAATGTTTCTGCAGACGTTTCCACTCTCACACATACCCGCTCACCCTCTCTCCTTTCCTTCATCTCCTTTTCTTTGCCTGGCAAGCTGGTGGGGCGCTTTGTGTCAGGCATCGTGTTGCTGTCGGTGTGCAGGTTGCGCCGCTGACCTCGGGTGCCGCTGACACATTGGATCTCACGTTCGGTGTGTGTGTGTGTGTGTGTCTGTGTGTCTGTGTCTGTGTTTGTGTGTGGTGCTTCGTACTGGTGCTCGCGAGTCGTGGTTAGAAAACACTAACACACCCACTCACTCACACCTCCATGCCCACACACCCTTACACACACACACACACACTCTCTCTCTCTCTCTCAATCCCCACCTCCATACACCCTCCCCACAGGCCGTGCTTGACAAGACGAGAACGCTGACGGTTGGATCGCCAAAAGTCATGTGTGCACGTGCTCGGCGTTGATGACACGTGGACGGAGGAGATCGCTCTGTTGAAGCTGGTGGCGGCTGTAGAGGCAAACTGCGAACATGCCCTGGGCCAGACAACTGTGGCGCACGAAGACGCTGTCTCTTGCAACGGACTTCAAGACGGTCTCTGGTCGGGGCATCTCAGCAACCGTGGATGGCATGCCCATTGTAATTGGCATGCCCATCGTCATTGGCATGCCCATTGTGATGTTGGCAATCCCACGCCATCAGCGGCAAGTAGCGGCAGCCGATGTACGAAGATGAGGAGACGCGTGGCTACACGGCTGTTGCATGCTCGGCAGACGACAAGCTTCTGCCTGGGCTACGCGGGGTCTCGCTGACATGTGCAAGCCCCAACGGCGAAGAGGGTGGCGCGCCTGCTGCGCCAGCATGGCCTGACCATGGTCATGCTCACACGGGCGACAACGAGGGCACTGCGCGGTCCATTGGGGGGGGGGGCAGAGGTTGGCATCGACACCGTGCTCGCAGCAGCGTGCAGGAGCTGCAGGCGAAAGGGCGAGGTGGTGGCAATAGTTGGCGACGGCATCAACATTGAGTCAGCGGACATCGTTCTGATGATCAAGGACAACCTGCTTGCTGGATGTGTTTGCTGGCCATGCACCTGTTGCATGCGACCGTGCGCCTCCTCCACTACAACGTTCATCTGGGCCGTGTGGTGCAGGTGGTGGACACAGCAACGCGTGCGCTGCTGTTGTCTCTTTGAGCAACTCCGCTGACGTTCGCGGCTTTGCGGCTGCAGCCATCCACTGGTCGTGGCGAGTGGCCACCCCTCCAGCGACCCCGACGACGGAGTGCACACGATCCGCCAAATCACCAGCGTCCACGTCTCGGAGATCCAATCCATCGCAACAGCCGCCACTTCGTCAGCTTCTTCTGTGGTCCTGTGGCATCATTTTGGCGAGGGCCATGGCTTCATCGGCACCATCAGCGTGTCTGCGAGCGGAGAGCAGCACCTGCTTGTGCCGGAAGGCCGGCATTTTGGCGGTGTACAGCCTGACCTCCTCCTCAGCCCGACCTCCTCCTCTTCTTCGCTGCGTGTGTCCCCTGATCCACAGCCCCCTTGCAGCAGAGTGCTCCTGGTCGCTGCCGGGTACGCTGGCGCACAGTGTTTGGGACTCGGACAAGCCCTTGTCGTGTGGCCGCTCTGCCGCCCTCCGTTTGGTGGCCAGCACGATCGATTAGCGGCAACAGCGGGGGTGTGCACCAGCCCTGCGATGGTGAGCGTGTCCTGATCGCGTACACCCTGGAGCAGTGGAACATGACAAGTGTTGTCATTGTGCAGTGGAGCACGCGAGGCTGGCAGCCATTACACAGCACCACGCCGGCCAGTGCCAGCTTTGAATCAGCCGCATCAACACGCGACGCAAAGCACGTGCTCCTGTATGGCCGAGCTTCGCGGTGCCGGCTGCGTACGGTGTGCCCAGCTTCAACAAGGCCAACACCACGGCCGTCGAGATCCGCCCTGTTGGCCATCTAGTTTGACCCAAGGCACGATGCTTGGCGCCGTTGCGCTTGTCACCCACCACGTCGAGGCTGTGCCCTGAGCTGCCAATCACCTCCCGTCGAATTGACGTGGGCAGCGTTGCTAAGCTGCAGCGAGCCGTGCGCATGTTCGCTGCCATCGTGAGCGCCGCCGTCGAGGATGCACGGACAGACACGCCTCCGTCTCTGTTGTCGTTTACGGCCAGCAAGGCCAGCCACGCCCGCACTCCGTGCCATCTTCAGCACCTCCACCAGCGTGTCCTGGCTCGACTGCAGCACAGAGCAGTGCGTCGTGGACAAGGTGTGTGAGGCCATCAACCTCGGGGAACAAGCCCTGGCAGGGAAGCCCTGGTCAAGCCGTGTCGTCCCTGACGCACACCCTCGTAGCAGACATCATTTTGCTGGTGTGCACGTTTCCATGCGAGCTTGCGCTTGCGACCTCCACCGCCGACAAGCAGTACAACCACCAGCAGCGGGCATGATTGCCTCATTGAGTCAGACAGGACATTCATCAGCGAGATGCGCAGCCGCGCGTGTCGGCACAAGCTGCTGAAGTTGTCTGGTGAACTGGCCAAAGTTGAGGACGCTGGGGCGTGCGTGGTGCCACTTGTGCGTGCTGCTGGCTTTGTGAATGTGTCCAGTCGACGGGCGATGCGGAACTGTTTGGCAGCTTCATTGTTCGCGTCAGCGCCAGTTCCTGTGGGAGGCGGCGTGGTACTTGATCACCGTCGCCTTCGTCACAGCAGTGGCAAGGACGTGGCCCAGCTGCTGCTGGGAGTTGGTGACAACAAGTCGGTGGTGATCATGCTGGTGCTGGATGAGCTGGCTGGTTGTGGACATGGTTCAGAAGGTACGGCAGTCGCGGCTGGTTGGACGTGACGGATGCGGCGTCAGTGTTTGTGGTGCGTGGTACGTGCTGTTCCCACCGCGCACCCTTCCCAGCACGCACCCTTCCCAGCACACACACACGTTCCTTTCCACTGCGGTTCTACCTGCACCCGTTCCAGCCAGGGCATGATCCTGGCCCATCTGCTTCGACATGCGCCACTTCCTGCTCTGCTCGTCCTCGGCATCAGCATCGTAGCCGGGTGGACGTCGTTCCAGTTACTGCTGTTGTTGTTGCTGCAAATGACAAACAATCAACCGAAAACATTTGAGGCAAGTGGGTGGTGCCCAAAACTAACAAAACCACGCGACGATGGTTCGACCGCGCCCTCAGCAAGCTAGGGTTGGTGCGATGTGCAAGCACACTGCGCAATTCGGATTTGCCATGCTGTTGCTGGTGCTGGTAGTCGTTGCACGCGTGTGTGGGGAGGTGGTGATGGAAGAGGACGAGTATGGCGCGCTGCACATCAACACCAGCGACCCCAGGGCCGCACCCGTCTTTGTGAATGGCGTGGATGTCGGGCAGATGTTTCAGCTTGTGCAGAGGCAGCAAATGGTGATTGAAGAGCTGCGAGCTACCACATGTCTCTTGCGCACGCCGCAAGCCGACAGCACCAGTATCAGCGGGTATCCCACTGCTGTCTCAAAGTGGAAGTGGATTGGCGGCGTGCAGGCTTCTAACGGCCTCATCTTTGGCATTCCCTATAACTCTCCGTCTGTTCTCATTATCAACCCGACCACCAACAGCGTTGACACAACTACCATCAACGGGCTTGGGACCGGTACCAAATGGGGAGGCGGCGTGTTGGCACCGAATGGTCTCATTTACGGCTTCCCCAGCACAGCTGATGCTGTTCTCATCATCAGACCAGACTCCAAGACAGCAGATACGACTACAATCGCCGGTCTAGGCAGCAACAGCGGGAAGTGGTTTAGTGGTGTCCTTGCCAGCAATGGCCTTATCTACGGCATCCCAGGCTCCTCCCCTTCCGTACTCATCATCGATCCCGACACAAATACGGCCGACACCTCGTCTATTGGTGGTTTTGCGGGAGGCGCGGACAAGTGGTACGGGGGCGTGCAGGCAAGCAATGGCCTCATCTATTGCATGCCAAGTCATTCGCCCTCGGTCCTCATCATTGACCCTGCCACAAACACAGCTGATACTACTTCCATAACTGATGTCGGTAATGGCTATCACAAGTGGTACGGTGGTGTTCTCGCTCCCAACGGCCTCATTTACGGCATTCCCCGTCATGCCACCTCCGTCCTCATCATCAACCCGGCCAGCAATACTGCTGATACCACAACTATCACGGGCCTGGGCGGTGTCGATAAGTGGATTGGCGGCTTTCTTGCAGCAAATGGCAAGATCGTTGGCATCCCACACTCATCCACATCCGTGCTCATTATCAATCCCGCCACTAGAATTGGCGGCTTGTCTGATGCAACTGGTAAGTGGTACGATGGTGTCATGGCCACCAATGGTCTCATCTACGGCATTCCGTACCATGCGGACAGCGTCCTCGTCATCGACCCAGGATGTTAACATTTGTATCCCTTGGCGTGTATTCTTGCTTGCATGATCTCACTCCCCCCCCCCTTTGTTGATTGCGTCTTCATTCTTGGGTTGCTTGTGGGACTCCGCAGCACGCATTCCCCCAATACTCCTCCTCTTCCTCCGCTTGTTCTGTGTCGTCTTGTCTGCTTTATTTGTGTTGATGAACTATGAACTCGTACATCACAGACTCCAAGACTCAAAAGGCAGTGTTGGCACCGTCACGATGAACAACATAACATTGAGAAACCAGACAGTATATCAGATGCTGTGCACAGCTTACGTGTGTCGTTTTGATGTACTTGTGTTGTTCTGTTGACACAGATTGAAGGTAGGAAGGTGGTGGTCGTGGTGGTGCTTCGTGATGGCGACTGCAGACTTACGATGCACATTGGACGACTGGAAGTGGAGAAGATTTTTCCAACACGCAAAACGGCCTCGCGTGTTGCGTTTGTCGTGTGGCATCCTATGAGGCTTCCACAACGCAACTCTACAAGCCAGCAACAAAAGCTGCGGAGATGAAGGCGTGCAACTGTGCTTCCCACCTAAACGTTCCCATCCCTACCTCCACACGGCAAGCGGCCATGCAAGTGACAGTGGGACACCGTTGTTCTCGTGATTTCGCTGGAGCAATGAGCATTGGACTCAGAAGGACACTTCTTGTCCTGGTGTTGTATCTGTGGCTTTCAAGCGCTGCCTGCGTGGCGGAGGTGGTTATGGAGGAAGACTCGACGGGCGCGTTTCATATCAACACGACAGACCCGTTGCAGCAACCGGTGCACGTGAATGGAGTGGATGTGACTGGCATGCTGTTGAGACAACAAGCGCTGATTGAGACACAATACAGCACAAACGTCGCACAGCAGAGCACCATCGAGGCACAGCTCAGCCTGATCAATGAGGAGCACAGCACAAACGTCGCACAGCAGAGCACCATCGAGGCACAGCAGAGCACCATCAATGAGGAGCACAGTACAAACGTCGCACAGCAGAGCGCCATCGAGGCACAGCAGACTACCATCAATGAGGAGCACAGTACAAACGTCGCACAGCAGAGCGCCATCGAGGCACAGCAGACTACCATCAATGAGGAGCACAGTACAAACGTCGCACAGCAGAGCGCCATCGAGGCACAGCAGACTACCATCAATGAGGAGCACAGCACAAACGTCGCACAGCAGAGCACCATCCAGGCACAGCAGAGCACCATCCAGGCACAGCAGAGCACCATCGAGGCACAGCTCAGCCTGATCAATGAGGAGCACAGCACAAACGTCGCACAGCAGAGCACCATCGAGGCACAGCAGAGCACCATCGAGGCACTGCAAGCCATGACCTGCTTCTTGAGGCGGCCATACGCAGATAGAACCACATTGGCGAATGTTGCAAGTTTCGGCAGTCAGTGGCTCACACTTGCTGTGGCACATACGGGCCTCGTGTACGGTATACCGAGCAAAGGCACGAGTGTACTGGTGCTAGACCCAGTCACTCACACCCTTGACACAACGTCTCTGACCCTTGACCCGGATGATAATCGTCGCAAGTGGTGTGGATGGGCGTCGGATGCACAAGGCAAGATCTACGGCTTCCCTCGTGATGGCTCTTCTGTGTTTGTTCTCGACCCAAGCACAAATGCCACTGACACAACGTCCATGTCCGATCTACCCTCACTGGGCAACAAGTGGGTGACTGGCTTGGCCGTGGACAATGGCACCGTCATCGTGGCAATACCGTGGTCGTCTTCCTCAGTGCTGTTCATTGATACACAGGCAAACGCGACTGATACTACGAGCATCACCGGGTTCGGAACCGGTTGTTGCAAGTGGTATGGCGGAGCCCAGGCGACAAATGGGCACATCTACAGCATCCCATACGCCGCACAGAGCGTCTTGATCATCGATCCTGTTGGGAAATCTGCAAACACGAAGAGCATCACTGGGTTTGGGATCGGCGATAAGTGGGCCGGCACCGTGCTTGCGCCCAACGGCCTGATTTACGGCGTTCCTTACGAGGCAGGAAGTGTGATGGTGATCGACCCCCGCACCAATGAGCGCACCCTGGTGTCTGGGTTGTCATCTGGAGGAGACAAATGGAGAGGAGGCGTGCTCCTGGAAGATGGCCGCATTGTGTGTATTCCATACAAAGCAGCCAACATTCTCGTCATCAACACCAACGACAACTCCTTCAACACCTTACCAACGAGCGGTTTGGGGTCATCAGACTGTAAGTGGTGGGATGGCGTTCAGGCGACCAATGGCCTGATTTATGCCCCACCTTGTTTGACATTTTCGCTGCTTGTCATCGACCCAGGCTGCACGAAGGCCTGAGCAGCTTGCGAAGGGAGCAGTGTTGTGTGTGTGTGTGTGTGTGTGTGTGTGTGTGTGTGTGTGTGTGTGTGTGTGTCTGTGTCTGTGTGTCTGTGTCTGTGTGTGTGCGCGTGCGTGCGTGCGTGCGTGTCGAGCACTTGCTCGCTCTCGTTTGTTCACATCATGATTCGGAGTGTTACAACAGCGGCAGCTGCTTCTTTGATGATGTATTCGTTCGGTTGGCAGCATATGCAAGATGTGAGGTTGTAGTGTACTGGTCCCGCACAAGGAATTACGCAGTCTCATGAGTCAGTCCATGTCTTGGAGCACAAGCAGGATGGGGAGAGTAAGCCACAAGGGAACAGTGATGTGCACGTGACAGGTGCCCATCCACACATTCACACAGATAGTACCAGCCAAGGAGGGCTGACTTGTGCCCCTTGCAGCAGCTTCATGAGCAGCAGCTCCACAACGTCTGCCTCCCGATCAGCCACGCACTGAAAGTACCACGTGCGCAGCTGGTGTGCCGTCATGCTGACGCAGTTCAAGTCGAGCGGATGCAGGCCAGCAGCCGGCAGTGTGGCGTAAGCCAGCGCAAACAGGCCACACGACACGCCGTCTTGCTGCTGTGGCACATCCCCTGAGGTGCACGGCGTGCGTCTGCCTCGGTGTTGTACAGCTTGCGCGGCTGGTGGCCCAGGCACCGCTGTCTGTTCCTCGGTGGAAGACTGCGTTGATGAGTCTGCCACGTACACCGTGCCGTCGTATGGCGCAGGAAAGGAATGCGCCATAGCTGTTTGCAAGTGCAGGCGCGTGCGTCGCGGGAGAGGACGTGAGGGAATGAGGGAAGTGAAGGAGACGAAGTGCATGCGTACACATGCGCGGCGATTCACACACACAGACAGCCAGACACACACACACCACACACACACACACAGATACGCACGCACAGACAGACACAGACACAGACACACACAGCCTGTCTGCTACTTTGAACCGGCCATGTTTGCGAGCATCGTCGTCGCTGCCCCCGAAGCGCGCTTGGATTCAAAAGCCCGTTCAATCATGCACACACACACACACACACACACACACACACACACACACACACACACACACACACACACACACACACACACACACACACACAAAGGAGTGAGCTCACACGACGCGTGTCATCGAGCATGCGCTGGACTCCACAACCACAACACACTGGTGTGTGTATTGCTTACCGACAGCCGAGCGAATCTCATCCGTCCCCAGCTGCCCGTCTGCAAGCGCTGCATATGCCGAGAGCGATACTGGTGGTGTAGCAGTGCTCGCCGGTGGTGCTGCTGGTGTTGCTGCTTCTGCCGCTGTTGTTGATGACTGTGATGGGGTGAAGAAGACGACGATGAGGATGATGGTGATGCCATCAAGGGAGTCCGCGACAGAAGGGTGCCCCTGAACGGCCGTGGCGCTGTCGCTGTAGCCGTCGCCGCAGACATGAGGTAACGGTGGCACCGTGTTAGGAAAGGAAGGTGGACAAGCCCTACTGCTGCCGCTGCTTCTGCTGCCATCACAGCTGTTGTTGCTGTCGTTGCCGTTGCTGCGGATGAGGTCGACATTTTGGCGGCTGCACTGCAATCCCGCTGCAGCGGCGGCAATGTGCTTGTGATGACTGGTGTTGTTGACAATGTCGGCACCATGGCATGCGTTAGAGACGGTGGCGCTGCTGGCCCATGTACAGGCGCAGGCAATGCTGGTGGGAATGGGCCTGATGCCGCCCCAAGCAGTGGTTGCAGCAGTGGTGCCGCGTTCATTGTGGTGGCGCTGGTGTGATTGCTGAGGATGGATGTACCCTCTGCCATGTCCTCTGCTTCGTGCACGAGCTGTTTTGCCCTCCTCCTTTGGCACTTCAACCACGCTCATCCCCAGTCTGCTCTCCTGCGGCCGCCCACGCTGTGTGACTGCAGGTGGTGGTGGTGGCAATGTCACATGTGTGCGTTTGTGTGCGTGCATGAGCGTGCGCATGCGAGTGATCGAGGACGAATTGAAGTGATGAACGGGGACGTGACTGCAGCCGGCTTACATTGTGAGCGCTTTGGAGGTCGAGCGTTGAGCAGGCGCTTGCATGAGAGTCGGGGAGGGGGTTGGTTCTTGTGGCAGATGCTTCCTGATATGGTAGCAGCAGGGTGGTGTGAAAGGTGGTCAGATCGGATTGCAAGGCAGTGGTTGGTGGGAGCAGTCAGTGGAGTGAGTAGAGTGTTTTGCAACACACTGTCTTTCTACGCACACATTGCTGTTACCTTGCGCTGCCTGCTCCTTCTTCATGTGCAAACTCTCAAAGCAACAGCACGCTGAACACGTCCAGCACGTGTCATCTTCTTGAACCGTCATGTGTGTGTGCGACACAAAGAGCACGGTTCCATTGCCCACTGCATCGTGGAGTGGCTGCCACTGCTTGTGCAACAGATCAATAACACACGCGCAGCAGGTGTCCTTCTTGTTGCACCACAACCACGACGAAGTGCTTGCTGGCTGGCTTGCGTGCACGCGAGGAAGGCCTTCTTTGTGATCGCATCCACTCTCGCATCCACAAACCATCCACGCAGTGTGCTTGCTCGTTTTCTTTCCTTTTGCTTTCTGTCCTTTGCTTCTTGTTGGCGAAAAGAGTGGCGCTCACATTGACAAAACGCACCACACTGTTTGTTTCCTTCTTTGCTTGCCATGTTGACAGAGAAGGAAAATCCTTGCGTTTCTGGCAACACCTGCCCCCCGATTTGGAAGCACTTTCCCGCCCTGCAGCACAAAGAAAACGAAAACAATACACAATACACACAACAGTTATTGTGTTGTCGCACACACTCTCCACTGCCGCAACAAGCCAGCCAGTGCATGCTCGCTCTGTCGCTTGCTTGCGACGCATGTGGACGCCATCTGTGTGCTTCTTCGCCTTCTTGCTCGTTTGCTGCACTGATGGCTCTTGCCACAGACACAGACAGGTGCACCACAGTGGTGGCAGGACCATGTGTTGTGCAAGAGAAAACGAGCGAGGTGGTTGATGGGCAGGATCACAGCTCTGGTTGACACAAGGTTGACACCTTCCCTTCCACATCAACACATCAACACATCAACACCATCCATCCCACTGATGGGCTCAAGTCAGTCAACAGGCGTGATGGACATGAGCAACAGCGTGTGCTTGCACCAGTGCAGCAGAGAATGGAGCACATATGGTGCAGGAGCACCCATCAGCCAATGGCGAGGACGCCTCATAGACAACGCACCATCGTGTGACACGCTGAAGCAGCAAGTGACGTGCGTGACCTCAGCAAACCACACGGGATATGGCAACGTGGCATGGGTGGTGCAATGGCCGACAACAAAAACAGCAACAACCACTTGATCTGTGCGCAGAGACGTGCATCTGTGCCCTTCGTCGATCCCTTCCATCCACTCCCTGTTCGACGCAACGACCACAGTTCCAGCGAGCAACGGCCTCATTTACATGCTGAATCATCCCTGGTTGCAAACAAGGACAGGGCCCCTTATCAGCGACTACGACACTCTATCCACTATCCTCGATTGATTCAAGAACCACCACCACAGCTGTCTGGTGAGGCACGCCAGCCAGAAATGGCATCATCCACTACTGCTGCATCCCACGAAGCGTGGTGCGGGAGGCGACCTCACAAGCAGGCAACGACCTCATCAACAATGTCCCAGCAGATCATTCGACGACGATGCTTGCCATCGGCACAGCTCCACACGCAGCGATTACAGTGCAGTGGTCTGGCGGCGTGCTTGCACCCCTAACGGCAACATCAACGACCAGCATCAGGAGGCGTGCTTGCTTGTTGTGAATGATGGCCTTGTCCACTGCATTCCTCCCGCCAACGCGGAGTTTGTGCTCGTCATCGATCCAGGATGCTGAACTGGTCAATATCGATGTTGTTTGCCGTATCGCAACTACATTTCAAAGCTTGTTGAAGACACCCTCACCCTGCGCACGGATCATTCGATTACCCTTCTGCGCCTTTCCCCTTCTTCTGCTGCACGTGACTGTTGGCACAACACGTCCTGCACCCTTTCAGTTGCATCTGCATCTGTTTCTGTGCGTGTATGCGTGTGCGCTCATGTCTTGTGCTCAGCTCTCCGCTTTCTTGTTGCGTCACCCAGCATTATCATTCCAGCACCCTTTTTTGTGTTGTTTGCTTTGCCCCTGTTCATCTCCAATGTGTATGTACAACCAACTGCATCGCCTTTCGCCAGTCACGCCATTTCCATCACAACAATCACTCATGGATGCACGGGTTCAATCAAAGGGACAGCCATTGCACACACACACACACACACACACACACACACACACACACACACACACACACACACACACACACACACACACACACACACACACACACAACTGACGTCCCTGTTCTGTTGGTGCAGTGGAATGGCTGGTGTTCCGACAGAGCAATGGCAAGGGTAAATGGAGGCAGCCAACGGCATGTTCTCAGCAGACCAACCGGCCGAAATGGGAGAGTAACAGTTTGAAAGAAGAAAACAGGCAACAAATAGACACACACGCACGCGCACACACCAACGCAAATCAACTTCACGCCTTCAAAGCGGCAGCAGTGATAAGTCGTGCACGAGGATGATGTTGTCCGCTGACTGGGAAACAAAGTGGAGTCCATCGGGTGCCATGCGCACTGCTCGCAGGTTCCCGTAGGACACCTCGCCGTCGTGGCCAAAGGACTGAAAGGCGACCTCCAACGTGTTTGCATCCAGCAGCTGAAAGCCACCATAGGACGGCACAACAAGGTATTTCTCACTGGGGTGCAGTATCATCCAGTGTGGTCCAAGCTTGATGGCGCGAACCACTTCTCCTGACAGGTTCCTGCACTCCAGATTACGCCCTCCACGGGTGTACGTGGCCAGCAACCTTTGCCTTGGAAGCCACAACAGCGAATAGTCGCTGGAGAAAGGGTCGGACAAGGATCGAATGGGGGACGCTCCGTCATTCAGGTTCCACAGCTGAATGCCATTTTTTGCTGCAAACGTTGCCAGTAAAACACCACCTTGGTCATCCGTGCACATCGCCAAACTGTACACAGGCCCTTTATGGCCTGCAAACACCCGCACGTCTGCCACCTCGACAATGTTGCCTTCATCGTCTGTGTTGAGTTGCCACAGCCGTGCTGTGTGGTTCTTCGACCCGGTGGCGAATTGACGCACATGCGGGTACTGAGGGTGCCAAACGCAACAAGTGACTTCGTCAGTGACCCCGAGTTCGGTGTGCACGTACTCAGGGTCACGCACGACCACTTGCTTGCACGCCGGCAGCGCCAGGAGGAACACATCACACCCATCAATCAGCACGCACGAGTCGCTTGTTGGTGCGAAGAACACTTGCCAGTCTCGGTGTGTCTTCCGACTCGTAATGACATTCTTGTGCACGTCGCTAGTGACCGTGTTGACAGCCGTAATGGCTTTGTCTGTGCCGGAGTAACAAAGGACGATGCGTCCATCAGGACTTCCGCTCATCTGGTTGAAGCTCCAAAAGTCACCGCTGTTGTGTATGTCAATGGCCTTGACCGCTGTCATGTTTGCTGCTTCGTACAAAGCAAGCGCATGCTTGGCACCTGATCCACCCGATCCGATGAAAACTACGACGTTTTGCGGCTGTCGTTGTTGCTGCTGACGATGTGGTGGGGCTGCCATGAGCGCAATCGTGGGTGTGGCCAGTGATGCAGTCGACCTTGTCTGCTTCGCGCCTGCGTTGTTGCTGAGTTTGATCTCCTCCCAATCAAACACAGAGACCAGGGTGTCGCTTCCTCCAACAGCCAGCAACGTGTCATCTGGAGAGAGAGTAACAATGCCGGTGGGCGCTGGTCCCACGGAGCGCAGCGACGTCATCGTGGTTACGTCATACACCTTCGTAGAATCCCCAAATCCACCCACCACCACAAGGGATCCGCTGGCAGCCAAGGTCCTTGCGCTTCCAACCATGGCGCAGAGAACCCGCGCCACCATTGTTCCGTCAGCTTTCAGCTTGTACAGATGCGAGCCCCAGTACACGACAACATCAAGGCCCCCATGCAGCAGGCATAGGGTTGTTACAGCAGGGCTCCTGCGTTCCATGTTGTAGCGGGCAACCTGCACCAAGGCTGCCTGGTCTCCTGCCATGGACGATTGGGCGGGACGCTGAGATGGCGTCGGAAGTCCTTTGAGCTCAAACCAGATGACGCTGCCGCTCTTCGTACCTGCGACCAGCGTGTTGTTGCGGATCTGCCCACAACACAGCTTGTCTTGCATCGTGCACTTCCACACACAATGACTGAAGTCAACACTGAACAGCATGATGCGCGTCACGCCTGGCACATCATCGTCATCATCATCGCCATCTCTCCTCAGTTGTAGGGGATGTTTTGGCTTTGGAGGTTTGTCACCAGTCATCATCCACACCAGGGCATCGTCGTCGGTCATCCGCAACACGCAAAGCTCCTCCGACTCAGGGTCAAACACCTCCACACAGCGCGTGACCTCGTGCGTTGCCAGCTTCCGCACATACACCTTTCCATCTGTGCAGGCAACTGCAATGAGGCCCGATGGCAGCTGAACAATGCGCGCTGCCTTTGCGTTGTCATTGGGCTTACGCAACCTCGCCACAGGAGTGCCAGTCCGTGCTTCCCACACGTGAACATCTCCAGCTCCACTAGGAGAGCCACACCCGCACACCCAACGACTATCTCGAGTAAAGATGACATCCCGAACGTCGGAAAACCACCTTGCGGAACACACGCACACAAGTGGGTCAAGCTCTTGTGGCTTGTTGTATTGTCGAACACGTGGTAGGCGGCAGCCTGGCGTGGACAACAGAGTTTCTGCCGCCTTGAACACCGCTGTCTCGTCTGGATACAGCGAGGCGCGCGCCACCACAGCGCCAGGCGTACGCTCGAAGATGAGGGCATTGCGAGCCACAAATCGCGCCCAGATGTCGAAGCTGTGTTTCTTGAGCAGGCTCTCCAGTGCGCCACCATGACCACCACTAGAACCACCACCACTGCGCAGCAGGTCTTCAAAGTCTGCCACCAGCTGCCGCACCATCCCCGCTGTTGCCTTGGCCTCGATGAACTCGAGGTCGCACAGCGTTGTCGCGCACTCCTCCCACCGCTGCGCATGCATGAGGTGGAACGGCAGCACGGCAACCTTGCGTGCGTTGACCACAACACCGGAGCGCGGGTCATCGAGCCGACCAGCCAGCACCGTCTTCATGGACGCCACTTTGCGGTCGCGCAGAGCACTCGCGTCGTCCGTCTTGTCGTGCAGGTGGCGGCCGTGCTCCCACTTGCCGCTGAAGTAGTCTGCAAGCTCGCCGTGCCGCTGCACCGTCAAGGCCGTGGTGGTGGTGGAAGTGGAGGCTGCGGTGGTAGTGGTCGTGGACGAGGACGTGGCAGTGCTGCCATCACCAGCACCATCACCGTTACCGTCGCTATCATCACCCGTGTCATTTCCAGCACCGCTGCGCGAGTTGAGGCCGAGGTAGCGTCGCTCTGCTGCCTCGCGGTGCTGGCGATGGTACCATGCACGGACAGTAACGCCGCCCTCAGCGCCACGCTCCACCAACGCGCCCTCCAGGTCAGACACGATGCGTGCCCAGATCAGCGGGGGCACGCGGCGGACGGGTGGCACCCACCACTCGTAGATCTCGTCCAGGACGGTGTCGTTGCAGGACAGCAGATCCTCCATCTCATTGTCGCTGAGTCCGCCGCGCGAGGCAGAGAGGTACCCGAGCGCCGCCCGCACCGTCTCCTTGCCGTGTCGCGTCTCCAGCTCATCAAACACCTTCTCCATCAGGCCCTCCACCGTCTTGGGGAAGAAGTCGGGTGCAATTGCGTCCGTGTGGTTCCAGCGAAGCGCAAAGAACTGCGTGCAGATGCGGAGGTACAGCGGTGTCGGGCAGGACTCGTAGACGCCCAGCACAACACTGCGCTGTGCAGGGGTGAGGGACCGCTTGGCATCGGCGTGCTCAGGATGCCGTCTGCGTCGTCTTTGCTGATCTTGGCCACGTGCTGCTGGTTGGTGTCTGGCAGCGTGGCCTTGAGCACCTCCCAGCATCCGCCCACATCCGGCAGAGTGGACACGACGATGGCGCAGTTTGGCGGCAGCGATGCGAGCGGCAGCCATTCCAGGTTGCGGCCCTGGTCCTCGTCTGAGAGCTGGTCAAGCGAGTCCAGCACGAGCACCAACGGCTTGCGAGCAGTGCCAAGCTTGAGGGCAGCCTGAAACTGTTCTGTCAGCTTTTCAAAGTCGGCTGCTGGCGATGCTGCTGGCTCCTTGCCTTTCACTGCGCGGTGGATATGGCGGTACACGTTGGCCATCAGGGTGCGGGCAGTGCCGCTCTCCCGCGACGTGCCCAGGAACCGCGACACCACAACGGCATTTGGGTGGGCTTCCTTCATGGTACCTATGGCGTGTGTGTATGTGTGTGTGCGTGTGTGTGTGTGTGTGTGTGTGTGTGTGAGCATGTGATGAAACAGAGGAAAGCAGAGCACATCCCACGATGAGGACATGCATGAAGGCCAGCACAACAAGAGACATTCGCAGACATGCACGCATGCACGCATGAAGCTACAAAGCACAACGAACTGCACACGCACACAACACACCTGCGATATGAGCCATGAGTGAAGTCTTGCCACTGCCAGATGGGCCACAGATGGCAAACGGAGCTGCGACCTCTTTGCCAATCGTGATGCGTTGTTGCACGTATGCAAGGGCAGCATCTGCCGTCTGCTGAGTGGCTGTTGTAGACACGAACCCACAACGCCGCAGGTTGCCGAACATGGCGTGCGCCGCCGCCTCCTCCACCACCGCGTCGCTCTCAAACGCGTGCTCGCGCGCAACACGCTCAATGTTCGCGGCCAGCGTGTCGCAGAAGGCGTCGGCAAAGGTGCGCATGTACTCTGCGTGGTCGGTGCGAGCGAGGTCGATGCCTGGTCCCCATGGGATGGTCATGGTCTTGATGCGAGATGGTGACAGGGCAGCCGGCACCGCCTCCGCACGCGATCGCTCCAGCTGCTGCTGCGCCTCCTCGTCCACCTCACCACCAGCCATGTCGATGAACAGCTTAGCCGTGTCTGGGTCCGATGCAACGTCGATGCCCTCCAGGCGCCGGTCAAAGACGAAGCACGCCTTGTCGCGCGCCTCTTTCGGCTGCACCTTGAACAGGCCGTTGTCAATCTCCTCCGCCGTCACGCTCTGCACGTACAGGGCACGTCGCTCGTTAGACAGCCCAGGCGCTCCCGTTGCTGCCTGGCGCAGACACATCTGCAGCGTGGGGAAGATGTCGGACCACCACGCATCAGAGTGCTCCTTCTTCACGGGCTTGAGCTCGCGGGTCGGCGGCACGACGTTCTCATTCAGGACGAACCACTCGTCCATGTACTCCATGGCCTTGTTGAGTGCGGCTGAGGTTGGAGTGGACGCAGTTTGCTTGGCTTGTTTGGCCATCTCCTCCTTCAGCAGCTTGAACTCCTTATCGGGGATCTTGGCTGGGAAAGGGCGGAAGCCATACTTGTTGCCAAGGATGAGCACATAGCTGATGCCACTCGATTCTTGCTGGCACCGCTTGATCTCCCGCATGCAGATCTATGAAACGTGTGTATGGGGGGGGAGGGATGTGGGGTGGTCAGTGTGCGCGTTGAAGCTCAGAGTGAGAGTGGGAAGGGATTATCGGATTGCAAGCTGTAACCACCTCACACGCACACTCATTCACGCACTCGCAAACACACACACACACACACACACACACACACACACACACACACACACACACACTCACTCACTCACCGTCCAGCAACTTCAAACGCTGTCCTTCTGCTCATGGTGGCCCAATGACATCCGTTCCTCGTCCTTGTCGTACTCCCTCGTCTCTTGCCCAATCAAACCTTGAGGATGCCGTCCCAGCTCTCACCACCACCACCCACATCAGCACTGGATCCATACACAGCTCCTTGCCCACGCCATCTCCTGCAGGTCAGCCTCCTGTGATGCTGCATGGAAGCTCATCAGCACACACTGCTGCTGCTGATGGTGCTGCTGATGTGGTGGTGGTTCCTATCTCATGTGGAAACTACTGTCCAATGGATCAAACAACAGAGGCGGTGTGACCTCTTTCCACGAAGCGATGCGACACTGGGAACATTACCGCTCTCTCTCTATCCCTGTCGAATGATGGTCGTTCGATTGGGTGGGTCAGGTCGGTGTGAGCAACAGTCGAGAGTCGAGAGGTCGAAAGCGCCAACGCATGCAAACACACAAACACATTCACGCACAGGATCATTCCCATTATCTCAGCCCTTCTCCCACCTTCTGTGTCGCCACCACCACCTCTACACACTTGTGTACATGGCCACTGTGACAGCAGAGGTAACAGAACCACTGCCAGCACTCCAAACATCACCATCATCATCATCATCAAATCAACACGCACCCATCATCGTCGTGTGCAGTGGCCACCAAGCAACCAACCAACCAGCCAGCGAGCACAACACACAAACTTGCCACTTCAAGTTCGGAAGATTGTGCGCATCATTCACAGACTTTCGTCAGCCAAGCAACGCATGTCAACCAACAACCACACACACACACACACACACACACACACACACACACACACACACACACACACACACACACACACACACACACACACACACACACACACAACATGGAGTGCTGGAAGCTGGTGGCTGCGCGCGTCATGTCGATGCCAGACGGCGACGATGCGTCGGGCACGCTCCAAGGGTTTGACGTGAAGCACGAGGCAGATTGCGGCAAGGCACGCGCTTTTCTCAACCTCATGTTCACCTGCCGCGAGCTGTACCATGATCTGCCCTGGGCCGTACCCAAATGGTACCTTGCGAAAGCGCTGGAACAAGCCATCAGCGACAAGAAGCCCAGGTACATGCCTGCGGAGCGCCCAAGCCACTTTGGCGCGCAGGGATCCGTGCCCGCATATTCCAACCTGAGGTTTGAGAACGACCCTTACCCCACCGGGTCAGATTGGCTAGACACCTTCCAAGCCGCGCTCCTCCCACCGCTGCTGGCGCGAAGAACCCCTGAAGACACCACCAACGAGGGCAGCAGCGAGGACAGTGGCGGCTGTGGCGACAGTGACAGCATGACAGTGTGGATGGAGAACCGCTTCCTTGCCTACTCTCGGCTCGGCGTGACCTGGGCCAGCGACCTCCCCTTCTTGCAAGTGCGGCTGACAAGCATTCGGCCCTTGACCGACGACTTTTGGCAGCAGTTTGCTCAGCACGGACGCATCACATTCAAATGCATACGCAACATCAAAGCATGGGCTGCTGCAGTGGGCGCAGGACGTGCAGGGCAGCGACAGGGGAGGGGAGGGAGGGAGGATGGAAGACGCAGAGGCGCAGGAGGACGCGGAGGAGGAGGAGGAGGAGGAGGAGAGGAAGCGGGAAGAGAAGCAGCAGCAACAACAACAACAACAACTGCAACAACAACAACAACAACAACAACAACAACAACAACAACAACAACAACAACAACAACAACAACAACAACAACAACAACAACAACAACAACAACAACAACAACAACAACAACAACAACAACAACAACAACAACAACAACAACAACACCCCGCTCTGTTCTATGTCACTGTCGAGTTCAACAGCCAAGCAGAAGTGGACCGCTTCAACGAGCTGCGTTCCACAGCGTTGGGTGGTGCACGTGCAGAGAAATTGGACGTCACAACCACAGCACCGCTGGCCTCCCTGACTGTGTGCAACGCAAACACGCTTGTCTTGCAGTACATGCGCCATAAGGTGGAAAGCGTGACTTTTCGCGACATTGGGCACATCCGATGGCGCAGCATATCGTCCGAGCAAACCACCCTCCAAGGCGAAGTGTCCAACGTCGGCGGCATCAATTTTCATCACGGCATCGAACGCAACGGCTTTGCACTGTTGGCCGGTTTGCACAGCATGAGGATCACAAGCCAACACGCGGACCTGACACCGCTTGCTGGCATCAGCACGCTGGTGCTTGACCGTGCGACCGTGGACAACCAGTCTGTGCTTGCAGATGTGGAGGAGCTTCATATGCACCAAACCCCACTGGAGATTGACACGCTCAACGCCAAGCGCATTACGCTGACGTGTGGGATGCCGGCTCGCGTTCATCTTCCCAACGCCACCCACTTCTGGCTGACGCAAGACTCCTGGAACATGGATGTGGAGTTTGTGCTTTCACCACACCTCGACACGATCGCGATTCGCAGCTACGACCCAAAGATTCCACAGTTTGAGCACGCGCGGGTGATGGACCTCGACTGCTATGAAGAGGTCGACCTGTCTGACGTGGCACACCGCGTCGACAAGCTGGTGATTCGCAACGCACGCATGCTGCACACCAGTGCCGGTGACCCCTTGGGCGGCCTGCTGCATGTGCCAGACAACGTGCATGTGTGCTTGGACGACGTCTGCATCCCTCTGACCGGGACCGTGCTGCCGCCTTGCGTGAAGGAGCTGTCTGCAAATAGCCGCACAATTCCTCGCAGCGCTAGGCCCTCCGTTCATTTCGAACACGCTTCTGGCACATGCTTGGCCAACGTTCCGCTGCTTTCCCTCGCAAGCCATCGCCTGCGCGACGTGGATGCCCTGCGTGGGCGGAGGCATCTTCACTTGCTGGACGTGACGCTTCATGGCAAGATCAGGGAATGCAACCACGTGTCGCTCCTGGCTTGTAAGGGTGCTGCTGACGTGAGTGGAATCAAATGGTTGTGGCTGGTGCAGGCCTTCATCATGGCAAGCGATGATGGTGAAGGTGACAACCCAAGCGATCCCCATCGCAAGATACCGGAATATTCGCTGCATGTTCAGCGCATTCAACGCGTGTTCATGTGTCAACTCTCCTTTTGCAGAGTCATAGACTCCTCCTGCTTCCGCAACGTCCACTACCTCGTCCTGAGTCGTTGTGCGTTTGATGACCTGAGTGCGCTGACGTCGGTTCGCTGCCTGGCGGTGCGCGGCTGCACCAGTCTTGACGAGCAGTGGTCGTGGCCGGATGTGGTGCTGGTGAACCGAACACCAGAAGAAATGATGGCCGTGCTCAGGAAGGGGATGAAGAAGAGGTTGTGAGGGTGCGAGGGTGTGTTTGTGTGTTTGTGTGTGTGTGTGTGTTTGTGTGTGTGTGTGTGTGTTTGTGTGTGTGTGTGTGTGTGTGTCTGTGTGTGTCTGTGTGTGTGATTGACCGCCCTGCACTTTGGAAGCAAGTCGTATTCTGTGTCAACGTGTTCTGCATGAACGTGCTCGATGACTCAGTCGCAATGGCACGGATCTTGCGTTCATTGTGAGAGACTGAAACCACAAACTCAATGTGAGAAGAATACACAAGTGCCAACGCAGCAAGCGCCAAAGTGTCCGTTGTTATTGATTAACACAGCCCTAAGACAACGGCTGCAAGGGTGTGAACACAGCAATTGAAACACCTGCACATGTGCGCAAGAACTCTGACACTCTGAGCCTGCTCCTGCTCACCATTCGCGGCTCACACCACACGGACCTATGCTGCTCTCGGTTGCAGCATGCAGGTCGCTGCGCCTCTGGGAGTATCTCAGGCTGAAGTGTGTGGCTGTCATTGTACCTGGACGGTTCTTGTCAGTGTCTTTGAGTCTGAAGCCTGTTGCGCGAATCCCATGTACCTGGGTAAATATGTACAACGACACGAGCACGACATCCGAGGGCAATGTGTACGGAGATTTGAAGCCTTCAGGACATTGTACATACAGTACACAGAATCGGGCAGGACGATGGCGAGGGCGGTTCTCAGTGATAGGGTAACGTGTGACTTCACATCAAACAATAAGTACACCTGTCACACTGCATGTGATCCCCGTCATTCATTCTGACAAGACAGTACTCGCACACATCGTGTTGCACAGTGTGCCCGAGTCTCCACCTCAGCGCATCCTGCGTGCCTCCATGAAGGCTGCTTTTCCAGTGTCATCCTCTGACCTGCCAAACATTGAAAAGAGACACTTGTTTCAGCCCAAACAGCACAGTGAACGGCTGTCACCTCAGTCACACCAGAGCAGCTGTTCAAGGTTCATCACACACACACACGCACACGCACACACACACACACACACACACACACACACCATCAGTGGTACGCACCAGTCGCCCGTGTCAATCCTGCGACCGGCCGGTAGCGCAGCACCAAAAGCGTGAGCAGTGGCAGTGGTGTTCTTGTGGAGCCTAATGGTGCAAAGAGTGCAAAGGGACCAGCAACCACGTCAACATGCGTGTGAGCAGGTTGGCATCGGCTGGGCCAGCGCACAACACTTGACACCTTACCACGAACCAAAGCAGTTGAAGACTGTCGTTGCTGCCCAGTGCGGTTCCCAGGGCCTCGCCGCCCTCAGGACCGATGCAGTTGTCCTGCACCCTGAGTGGATAAATGCCAATGCACAAAGGGAGAAAGGAAGTAGAGTGAGGATCTGCATCGACGAGCACTGTCGTGGGATCCAGCTTCAAACAATATGTACGCCACCATGAAACGAACCACGTTGGGACTCTTATGCACGCGTGCACTGGCATGATGCTGTGCGTGAACGCACCAGCACAACCGACAGCAGCAAGCTGCGTGCTAATTGTACTACAAGCAATGACCACACACACACACACACACACACACACACACACACACACACAGAGCGAATCATATCCGCTTCGCCAACCCACATACCCAAGCTGCGTCAGCGTATGGTTGCGCGTCAACATGCCCGCGAGCGCCATCGCGGCTTTGTCGGTGAGGCCGTTCTTCCATATCCTGCGGCATTGATGCGGAGAAGATGCGGCCGCGGCGGGTTGTAAGACAAAGTTGGAATGCAGTGACACGTCATGCGACACCCGAAAGCGCACACTGCGCAAGTGTCACTGATGGCTGTGGCGCACCAGAGTCCTTGCAGAGTGCTGTTGCCCTGACCGAGCACCGTTGCCAAAGCCAAGGCGCCGTCATCACCAATGGCATTGTCACCCAAGCTACTCGAGTGATGTTGGGGCAAGGACAAGATAACACACTACTTGAGTGAGAACACAACTCACCACACAAGGTACAGGTCGCCACACAAGGTACAGGTCACCACACAAGGTACAGGTCGCCACACAAGATGCAGATCACCACACAAGGTACGGTTCACCGCCAAACGCGTCTGTCCATCGAGCTGTATGCCCGTCACACCTTCGTCCTGCTCCCTTTCTTACCTGAGGTGCGTGATGCTTGTGTTGTGCCGAAACATATCTGCAAATGCCACTGCGCCATCTGGCCCAATGGCGTTACAGTGGAGGCTGTATGAAGAAGCGTAATAAGGGTAGGACACAAAAACAAGGAAAAGAAGAACGGAAGCATCGTCAGCGGCAAAGCCGAACGCGCGTCAGGTGAAGTGCAGCATACCACAAATTGCTGTGCTACTTCACTCAACCCATCCCCCACCCCTCCCCAGCGCACAAGATCACTTTACCAGAGCGTGGTGACGCTTGAGTTGCGCTTGAGTGCGGCAGCGAGCGCTTCAGCTCCGTTAGTGCTAATCCTGCCATGATGAATCCTGCAAAGACAACACTCCCAATGGTGAGGTAGCGCTGGAAGTGCTGCCCAGCGCTGGAAGGTGGCACTGGTTTTGAGGGAACCACAAGCGAACCACAGCAGCGAACGCGTGACCATAGCAAACGAGCAGAGTAGGATGAGGGGACACACCGCACCAAAACTGACTCGAGTCGTTTCAGGCGTGTGTTCCACTTCAATGCCTCGGCCATGGCGCACGCCCAACTGTCACCGAGGTCAGTGCCCAAGAATCTGCAAGATGGCAAGTAAGGCAAGGCCGAAGCCGTGAGTAGGTGAAGAGGTGAGTTGACGGTGCATGATGTGTGGTGTCTTACCAACTGCACTAAAACCGTGCAAAAGGGTATTTCCGGTACCCAGTGTAGGGGATGCCCACATATGAAGCTTGCGACACTACAGTGCATGCAAGCAACCACGCATGTCTGCATGTGTGCGTGCAGGGCAAGAGGCAGGGCTTCAAACAAAGGTATTGAGAAGGGCAGGTGTGTCATCAACAGTCAACACACACGCGCACAAGGTCATACACACGCAAGATGTGCAACGAGCAAACACACTCAACAGCAAGAAAACGCACACAGCGATATGCGAGCAAACATATCCACATCCACGCGCACACATGCAACATTCAAACAGACAAACAAACAAACAAGACAAACACATGCAACCTAAGAATATATGCAACACACAAACACAAGCAGAAATTATGCCCAAACTCACTCCATCTCGGTCTTCCATGCGTTGTTTGCGATAAACCTGATCCCGCTCTTGTGCACGTCCAGGATACCTGGAGCTGTCAGCAGCTCCTCCACCTCCTCCCTCGCTCTCCAAGCCGGAGCGAAGATCGACACCACCCAGCGAAACATGTCGCCAAGCAGCAGCAGCATGGTGGTTTGTTTTGACCTGAAACGTTTTGCGTTTGTTGTGTGTGTGCACTGGGTACCGACAATCGCGAATGCCATAAACAAATTTCCACAACAGCACCAACAACAACCCACACCCACACCCACACCCACGCCCACCAGCCCACCCACACCACTCAGCATGGCCGACAACGACGAGCACCGCCTGACGGACGGCGTGTCTGTGGAGACGATCAAGGCCTTCCTCGCAGACCTGAAGAGTGAGTTCCCCAACACGTACACTGAGATGACAACGGAGGATGCCTGCAAGCAGTTCGTTGTGCCACGCACACAGCAGGACAACTGCGCTTACGTCGACCTCTTGCGCAAGCAATCGCCTGAAAGGGTGGGCAAGGCCACCGTGTTTGTGTCGCACGCATGGCGGTACAAGATCGCAGACGTGCTCAACGTGTTGCTCGAGTTTGCAGAGGAGCAAGCACGGAAGGATGGCGGCCAGCCAGTGTTCTTCTGGTTTGACCTCTTCATGAACAACCAAAACGCCAACGTTACGGCCAACCTCCCACAAGAGTGGTGCGTTTTGCGTGTGTGTGTGTGTGCGTTGTGTGTCTGTGTGTATGTGCAGCTGTGTGCAACTGTGTGTGCAACTGTGTGTGCGCCTGCGTGCTATACCTCCCCGTTTCTTGCACACCCCCCCCCACTCCCTCACATCACGCCCCACCTCTCCCTCGCCCCCCCCCCACCACACAACAGGTGGAGCACGACGTTCAAGGAGTCCATTGCCAACATTGGACGCGTGCTGCTGGTGTTGATGCCGTGGCGTGACCCCGTGCCACTGACGCGTGCCTGGTGCCTGTGGGAGATCTTCTGCGGCATCAGCAACGAGGGCACAGAGGTCAACATCCGTCTACCCAAGGCCGAGGAGAAGGCACTGGAACAGGCCATCCGTGACGACTACGAGGCCGTCATGGATACGCTTGTGCGCGTGCAGGCTCAGCGGGCCGAGGCCTTCAACTCACGCGACAAGGACATGATCTTTGAGGCCATTCAGAACGGCGTAGGCTTTGCAGCGCTCAACCAGGCCGTGAAGGACCAGCTGCGCGAGTGGTGCCTGGAAAAGGCGGTGGCTGCGGTGGAGGCGATGCAGACACGGGGCGAGGGCAACACAGACGCCTTTGCAGCGCTGTGCAGCCAAGTTGGCATTGTGCTGAACACATTTGGCGAGCTTGACCAGGCCATTGCCTTCTATGAGAAGGCAGAGGCGGTTTACGCGCAGGCACCGGGGAAAGAGCGCCCCGAAATGGCACAGACGTACGGCAACTTGGGCAACGCGTATCGCAGGAAAGGCGAGCAGGGCAAGGCGATTGCGTGTTATGAAAAGGCGATTGTGATATTCGTACAGACGCTGGGGGAAGAGGATCTGAACACGGCACAGACGTACGGCAACCTGGCCAATGCATACGGAGACATGGGCGACTATGACAAGGCGATTGCATGCGCCGAGAAACACCTCGCCGCCATGGTGAAGCAGAAGGGGGAGGACCACCCTGACACGGCAGACGTGTTTGTGAACCTTGGTGTCACGTACAATGACAAGGGCGACCACGACAAGGCGATTGCATATGGCGAGAAGGCCAACGCGATCTACGTGCGCACGCTGGGGGAAGAGCACCCTGACACCGCAAACACGTACGTGAACCTCGGCCTGGCGTTCAAGAACAAGGGGGAGTACGACAAGGCGATTGCGAGCTTGGAGAAGGCAAGGCAGATCTTCGTTCAGACGCTGGGCGACGAGCACCCGAGCACCGCAGCCACGTACATGAACCTGGGCCACGCATACGATAGCAGCGGCGACTCCAGCATGGCGATTGCACACTTTGAAAAGGCGAAGGAGATTTGGCTAAGGACGGTGGGGGAGAGGCATTCGCGCACAGCTGACACCTGCAAGCACCTGGGCAACGCATACGACAGCATCGGCGAGTACGCCAGGGCCATTGAGTGCTACAAGATGGCGAAGGAGGCGTACGTGGAGACGCGGGGGGAAAGTCATCCGGACACAGCAAGCGTCTACGGAAGCCTGGGCAGCGCGTACCGAGAGAAGGGGGAGTACGACAAGGCGATTGCACATTTGGAGAAGGCGAAAGAGGTTTTCACAGCGACGCTGGGAAGCAGCAGCCCAGCCACTGCGGCCGTTTCCATGAACCTGGGCATAGCCTACAGTGACAGTGGTGATCGAGAACAGGCGTGCGCACACATCGAGCACGCCCTGGAAGTGTTTACGGCCACCCTCGGGCCAGACCATCCAAACACGCGCCAAGCCGCGTACAGCCTGCAACAGGTGCGCAGTGGAGGCGCCATGTCCAGCCACGACTGTGCAACGCTGGTGTTGTGCAGCCCATGCATTCTCGTTGCCTTTCCCTTTGTGTGCATCTATCGCTGTGCACAGCACATGTGCACGTGCGGTCGTGGCGGGGAGAGGGGGGAGTGAGTGTAGGATTGTGGGGGGGGGGGGTGTTGGTGGTGGTGTGTGTATTGTGTGTGTGTGTGTGTGTGTGTGTGTGTGC
This sequence comes from Salpingoeca rosetta, assembly GCF_000188695.1. Taxonomy (NCBI): domain Eukaryota; class Choanoflagellata; order Craspedida; family Salpingoecidae; genus Salpingoeca; species Salpingoeca rosetta. Next base: position 1,288,588 of record NW_004754928.1, on the reverse strand, counting down.
TGTGTGTGTATTGTGTGTGTATTGTGTGTGTGTGTGTGTGTGTGTGTGGAAGGAGGGAAGGCGCCTTGTTGTTGGTGCATCTCTCTAGATCTCTGTTGTTACTTGTTCATGAGCAGCGTGTCGCTACTCTGTTTTGCCTCTTCGCCTTTGTCTCCCTCCTTCGCGTCTTGTGGAGCCCGCTCCCTGTTCATTCTTCTTTCCCATTCCGTCCTCCCCCCCCCCTTTCCTCTTCGCGCCTTGCTTGTTTGCCGCCACATCGTTTCCCATCGGACTGAGTTTCTCACTTGCGGACCCGTGCACTCATTGTCTGGTGATTGTATCGGTCGACACACATCCGCATCTACCCCTAGACCCCTTGTTGGGGACGTGCGGGTGACATGGACAACATGTGCTGTCGTGCCCTGCACTGTCCTAATACTAGTCCCGAGTACTTTGCTCTTGCTCATTCCTGTCTAGTCAGCTGTTCGTTTATGATGGCAACCACGTGATGTTGACGACAGTCCGCTATCGCTACCTCCTCCTCTTTGTCTTCTTCTTGAGTTTACTCCCTTCCACCAATGAACACAAGGAATAACAAAACACACGAATCTAACAGATTATGAGACCCAGTTGTTCGACACAATATCCGTGTTACTCTCAATTACTCACGAGCTGCGCATTGCACATTTACCAACTCTCCACTCGTATCTCTTGCCAAGATCTGATCCCACGACACAACTGAGACAATGGAAGGCCTGCAAGTCCCCAAGTTCGATGGCAAGGCAGAGTCCCTCAAGGATTTCACGGCTCACTTCAAGCTGTATCTCAAGCAGACATGCCCAGGAGCGGAAGGAGTACTCGAAGGAAAGGAAGTCACGCAAGACCAAGAGGAACGAGCACATGTCAGCATCATGCAGGCCCTCAGGGGTTGCAACTCCACAGCAGCAAAAGGAGCTCTTGCCCAGCCAGACGCGAGAACAGCCTGGCAAGTCTTGATCAAGTATTACAACCGACCTGAGGATGATGTCAAGAAGAGCCGTCACATCATCAACTGCATCAACAGCGTTCGTGTCAGGCCCGACGATACTGCTGACGAGTATGCCACCAGAATCTACCAGGCGATCGACAAGCTCAGTACTGCGTACGATATGCGGGAGAGCAGGACGCTGGAGGAGATATTCTCCCTGTTCATCTTCTCCCTGTTCCACGACAGCAAACCGAAGCAGTTCGGTAATGAAATCAAGTCGCCTACTTCAACCGTCCACCAGTTCGTAGACCTGATCCTCAGCAGCAACCCAGCCTTAGAGGATACGGTCAGCGATCACAGCGGCACGGAGCAAATGCTCAAGATTGCCAGACCGCGACGCCCCGAGAGGACGCGTTCCGACAGGCAGCTTAAGAGGAAGAAGAGCAGGTGCCCGCACTGCGGGAAGTACTGCTTCCATCGTGAGGAGGACTGCTACCACAACCCCAACAGGAGCATGCAATCGGGGTTCAAGCACCAGTCTGGAGGCAGCCGCAATAACCAGCCGCGTCCGCCGCATCAGCAACACAAGCCAGACTTCACCTTCAAGATCCTGAGAACACCTCAACAGCTCCCCTTCTCTGAGCACCTGGTGGGACTAGACTCTCAGTCTTCCGTGCACATCTTCTCGGACCCAACCTACTTCACACATCGCGTCATACTTCAGCAACCGGCCGTCGTGCGAGGTTTGGGCGGTACGGTCGAGGTTCACGAGACGGGGACGGTGTCGTTGAAGGTCCGAGTGGGTAGTGAGGAGAAGGTGATCAACGTGCGAGACGTGTTGTTCTTACCGACAATGGGATTTAATATCCTGTCAGCAGGACGTCTGGTGGATGCTGGGGTGACGGTGAAGCTGAATGGAGAGAGTCCACGTGTGGAGTACCGCGACCTCTGCCTCCAGCTCCATATGCATGGCACCACTTACTACCTCAAGGCCGAGCCACTGCACAAGGCCCAAGCTTGCCTGGCGGTACAGACTCTTCACACGTGGCATCGTCGACTCGGTCACAGAAGCCTGACGGACGTTGCCAAGCTCCTCGACGACAACGGCATCAGCTACCAACAGCACCACCGTGACCAAATTCAGCCATGCACACAGTGTATGCCATACAAGATCCAGAGAAAGCCGGTCCGGAAAGCTGCAGACGATCACAGCACGGAACCAGGAGGCAGGCTCCATGGTGATCTCCAGGGGCCGTTCCCGTCCGCAGCAAAGACCCACAAGTATGTGCTGTTTGTTGTCGACGAGAAGACGAGATATGCGGACACGATGGTGATCTCCAAGAAGTCAGACGCCCCTACAGCATTGCGGCAGCTGGTAGCGACGACAGCCATTCCGATCGACCGTGGTGCACTTCTCCAAGTGGACGCTGACCCTGTCTTCAAGTCGTCTATCTTTGCGGCCACAGCACGACAGCTGGGTGTGACCGTCAGATTTTCACCGCCCTACACACATCAGCACAACGGCATGGCCGAGAGGGCATGGAGGACGGTGAAGGAGATGGCAGCTTCCATGTTAGCGGCATCAGCAATACCACCGCAACAGCAACCTGACTTCACGTGTGCAGCAATACAGCACGCCTCGAACGTCTACAACTACGTTGTCCACACGTCACTTGGCTCTCCTCCCTACACGGCGCTCACAGGCCGACCTCCACCACTGTCGAGCCTGAGGGTATTTGGGTGCCCGTGCGTCATCTACGATGATGTGAAGTCTGACAAAGGTGCACTTCCGGCGAGAGGTGCGGCTGGCCACTACATTGGCTATGATCCGCGCTGCAACGGTCACAAGATATTCGTCAGCGGCACTCAGCGCACGAGATCTGGCATCAATGTCGACTTTGTGGAGTGCCACCAGCAGCAGCCTACTGGCGCACTGCAGGTCCACGGCCACCAGCAGCAGCCTACTGGCGCACTGCAGGCCCACGGCCACCAGCAGCAGCCTACTGGCGCACTGCAGGCCCACGACCACCAGCAGCAGCCTACTGGCGCACTGCAGGCCCACGGCCACCAGCAGCAGCCTACTGGCGCACTGCAGGCCCACGGCCACCAGCAGCAGCCTACGTGGCGCACTGCAGGCCGCGTTGTTTGTCTAGAACAACATAGGACCAGTGATCGGCCAATTACTAGTATTATGGTTTAGTGGGTCAAGAACTAGGACCCAACAGTTGTTAGCGACTACGAGTTGGCTTGATGCTCATTTGTCACCCCCGTCAGATACGTTGTGTGTTCGTACAAGGCTTTGCACCTCTCCGTAAGGTCACAAGCACTCAGATTAACTCAAGGTGTCCGTCATCGACTTGAGGTCTTGGAGTTCGCAAGGTTGGACTCAGTAAGTGCGATTTGGACTACGGACCGGGCTGATTACGGGCTCAGAGGCCGGTAGCCCACTGCAGGCCCACGGCCACCAGCAGCAGCCTACTGGCGCACTGCAGGCCCACGGCCACCAGCAGCAGCCTACTGGCGCACTGCAGGCCCACGGCCACCAGCAGCAGCCTACTGGCGCACTGCAGGCCCACGGCCACCAGCAGCAGCCTACTGGCGCACTGCAGGCCCACGGCCACCAGCAGCAGCCTACTGGCGCACTGCAGGCCCACGGCCACCAGCAGCAGCCCGATGGGCAACAACGACAGCAACTGCAAGGACACGATCAGACGACGGCTGACCTGGTCCCGACAGTTCTTGCTGAACGAGAGATATGCCTGCAGCCCCAGCAACACGAACCGCAACAGCAGCATCAACAGCACGCCCAACAACAGCCTCAACAGCTTCGAAGGTCCGGACGTATCCGTACACCTGTCGAGAAGCTATGCTTGACTGCGACCACAGCCAACGACCCGCCGAGAACGTGGCAGATGGCGATGAAGGGTCGTGATAGGCAGCGTTGGCTTGACGCCTTTGAGGAGGAGTGGGGTAAGATGTTGCAGTTTGGAGCGTTTGACGTGGTGGACAGCCGACAACTATCCATCCCTACCCAGCCCATTCCGAGCAAACTTGTCCTGACAAGTAAGCAGCTCGTGGATGGTACGACCAAACGCAAGGTGCGCCTGGTCTGCTGCGGCAACCGCCAGGATGTCGGCACGTTTGACGACGTGTTCGCGCCAACCACGAGGATCGACGCCGTCAGGACTTTCCTCGCCGTGACCACCTTCAAGAGGTGGCACCTCCACCAGTACGACGTTACTTCCGCCTTCTTGCACGCGCAGATTGATGTCCAGGGGGTGTATGTGCGTCCGCCGTCCGCGGCGAACCTACCAGACGGTTCGCTGCTGAGACTCAAGAAGAGTCTTTATGGACTTCGTCAGGCCCCTCGTTTGTGGTACAACTCGATCTGGCAGACCATCAAGGAGAGTGGCCTTCGTCGCCTGGCATCGGATGCCTGTGTCTTCGTAGGCGAGGATTGCATGCTCTGCGTCCACGTCGACGACTTTCTGATCGCAGCCGGCACCATTGACCGTGTCCGTCACGTGGCAGCCTCACTGAGCGCGCACTACCACCTGAAGCACCTAGGCCCTGCTAAGCAGTACCTGAACATCAACATCAACTACGACCGGGATGCGGGGACCATGACCCTTACACAACAGCACTACGTACACCACCTCCTGCAACAGCATGGACTTCAGACATGCAGACCGAAGGACACCACTCTCCCCACCAACTTCAAGCTCGATGCAACCACAGCAGCCGAGACAGTGGATGTTAAGCAGTTCCAGCACATCGTTGGCAGTTTGCTCTACCTGGCGGGTTGCACAAGGCCAGACGTCGCGTACGCCGCTACGGCCTTGGCCCGAGCTGTGCGACAACCAACCGCCATACATCAACATGCTGCGAAACATGTGATGAAGTATCTCCGAGGCACCTCTGGTCTTGGCATCACATACTCTGCAACGTCGGCACCGACTCTACAACTGCGGGGTTTCTCCGACGCCAGCCACTTGACAGATACAACAACGTCCCGAGGCCACGCCGGGCATCTGTTTACTTTGGTTGGCGGGCCCATTTCGTGGTCGTCACGCCGTTTGTCGTTGGCTACAGCGTCCACAGCAGAGACTGAGTACGTCTCAATTGCGAGAGCCTCTCACAGTGCTGTATACCTAAGGCAGTTCCTCAATGAGCTTGGCTACACTCTGCCTCCTACGACAATTGTGACTGACAACCAACCAGCCATAGCAATCGCCACCAACCGCGTGACGAAGCTCAGGACCAAGCACATACGCCTGAGGTTTCACATTGTCCGGGAGCTGGTTGAGGACAATGTCATTGAGCTTACCTATGAACCAGGGCGCACCCTCTTGGCTGACATGCTTACCAAACCGCTGCCACGGCCCGCACTTGTTCTCTGCCGTGACCAAGTGCTGGCGGTTGTGCCTGTGTGAACATGTTGTGCCTGCTGCCTTCTCTGTCTCGAGCGCATGTCTCTGTGTATGGCGTTTGAGGGGGTGTGTTGGGGACGTGCGGGTGACATGGACAACATGTGCTGTCGTGCCCTGCACTGTCCTAATACTAGTCCCGAGTACTTTGCTCTTGCTCATTCCTGTCTAGTCAGCTGTTCGTTTATGATGGCAACCACGTGATGTTGACGACAGTCCGCTATCGCTACCTCCTCCTCTTTGTCTTCTTCTTGAGTTTACTCCCTTCCACCAATGAACACAAGGAATAACAAAACACACGAATCTAACACCCCTCGTCTCCTCTCAGTGTCATCTTGAGTTCCCTTGTTCTTTTTTTTTTTTTTTTTTATTGTTGTAAACTTTAATGGTGTCGCTTGCCCCGGTGGTGGGGTTGCCCGCAAGCGACACGTCGTGGTTGCCAGATCAGTTGGAGAAGGCAGAAAGCATAAGTAGAAGAAAGCACTGAAAGCACAAGAGCACAAGACGGCGGCAGAGCCCACGGCACCGTTGCGCGATACGCAAACAAAACGAATTAAATCACACGTGCACACGACCCGAGTCCGCTTCGAAGTGGGGGGAAGCATTCGTATTAATAGGTGGGTCACACGTCGCGACCCTAGGGCCGGCTGGAGGGGTACCCACTATCGAACTAGTGGGTGGGTGCTAACGTCGCTGCCGCCGGCTGCGAGACGGCGCGTCTGCCGCCCGGCCCTTCCCCGTCGACCGTATCGGTGGCGCTGCGGCCGGCCTCCGAGGGTTGGGTCTTTCTTGTTTGTGCCACTCTGACAAAAGTCTCCACGAACGCCAATGAGCATGCACCAACAGCATCAATCAACGAACCCCATGAACGACAACAGGCAGACAAGCACATCTTGAGTTGAGGCAAGCTGGTCAGCTGAAACAACTTGCAGAAAAGGAAAGCGCACACTGCACGGGAAATGAACGAAATAGTGCATTTCACAGATTTCATCAACCACCAAACCACAAACACACAAACCACAGAACCACACCACCCACGCTCCCACCCACCTCACCTCAACCATGCCAAGGAACTGGAACGAGTTTCGCTCTGCGCACAAGGGCCAAGGCCTGAGCGCGGCGCAGATGTCCTCAATGTACCAGGCGCAAAAGGCGTCAGCCCCACCGCCCGCGAGCTACTCCGCGCCCAGCTTCTCGTATGGTGCGCCATCCACTCCTTCCAGTGGCAACGCGTGGAACGCGTTTCGGTCTGCGCACAAGGGCCATCACCTCAGCCCGGCACAGATGTCCTCAATGTACCAGGCGGAGAAGGCGGCATCCTCCTCATCCTCGGTGCCAGCGAGCGGCTCGTACAAAGCGCCATCCACTCCGTCAACTCCGTCCACTTCATCCACCCCCTCCAGTGGCAACGCATGGCACGAGTTTCGCGCGGCGCACAAGGGCCATCACCTCAGCCCGGCACAGATGTCCTCAATGTACCAGGCGGAGAAGGCGGCATCCTCGAGCGCGGCTCGTTTGCAGCAATCCACCACCTCCCCGGCTTCCAGCAGCACGCCTACCAAGAACCCCTGGCACAGATTCCTTGCCGCCCACAAGGGCGACGGACACAGTGTAACCGAGCTGTCCGTGATGTATCGCAAGGAAAGGGCACAGGAGCAGGCAGCATCGTCAACGGGGCTGTCGGCGGCAGTTGCGGGCCTCAAGCCACCCTCCTCGAAACCTCGCAAGGTCAACTCGTGGAACGAGTTCCAGAAGGAGATGAAGGGCAGTGACATGCCCCTGCCAGATCGGCTGGCCCTCTACCACGCACTCAAGCGAGCACAGCGCGGGGAGCGCGACGAAGACCTGCGGCCCAGGACTCCACCGCAGTTCGACACCTGCGACCAGTGGGCCGACGAGTATCAACGCCAAACCCTGGAGCGTCAGCAGTTTGCCCAGGAGATGGAAGACTCCACCTTGTCATCGCAGACCACAGCAACAACTACGACAGAAGCAACAACAACAGCACCGCCCCTGCCTGCCTCGCTCTCGCGCAGGTCTGCGGACGACCTTGAGCACCAAGCAGGGCAAGCGCAGATCCCTGCTGACCGCGTGACATTGCGGGACAAGCCGATTGGTACGGGCGCGTTTGGTGAAGTGTATGCCGGCACGTACGACAGCACGCCCGTCGCAGTGAAGGTGTTGTCTGTGGAAGGCAAGACGCGAAAGAAGGCTTTTGTTCGCGAGTTTGCCACGCTGAACAGGCTCAAGCACCCCAACATCATCGGCGTGTTTGGCTATGTGGAACGCGACCGCAGCCGCATGGGCATCGTCATGGAGTTCATGTCCGGTGGCAGCCTGTGGGACCAGCTGCACGGCGTCGAGGATGGGGAGAGCCTGACGGTGCAGCACAAGAACGTGGCAACCATGCAGATGATCTCCGCCATCGCATTCCTGCACGGCAACGACATTGCTCATCGCGACCTCAAGTCCCGAAACTTCCTCGTGCAGCGCTTCAACAAGGACCCGCAGTCAGTTTCCGTGAAGCTGTGCGACTTTGGGTTTGTCCAGCTCAAGAATCAAGTCCACTCCACAACAACGTCCGTGCAGGGCGGTGCAATCTTCGTGGGAACCCCGAGCAACGCTGCGCCGGAGGTGTTTGCTGAGGAGGTGACCGACGACGACCTGGCGGCCTGGTGCGCGTGCGACATCTACTCCTTTTCCGTTGTGCTCTGGGAGCTGTATGAGGAGGAGGAGCCCTACTTTGGCAAGTCGGCCGTCACCATCAAGAAGTACGTCTTGGGCGGGCAGCGGCTGCCTTTCGAGGATACCCCGGAGGAGCTACGTGCGTGCATTCGCGAGTTCTGGCAGCAAGACCCTCACCAGCGCCCAACAGCAGCTGACGCCAAGCGCCAGCTCTCAGCCTTTTGCGGTTGACAGCCTGTTGGAAGGGTTAAAGGGTTGCATCTCTGCTTTGTGTACGTTTGTCATGCGTTCTTATCGTCGTGATGTTTTGATTTGCTGGACGTATGAGTTGCGTGTGCGTGCGTGCATATTTGTGTGTGCATGAGTGCGTGATGTGTTTGTGTGCGCGTGTGTGTGTCTGTGTGTGTGTGTCTGTGTGTAGCGGAGGGTTCTTTCTCTTAATTGCTGAGAGGTGGTGCATTCTTAAGCGAAGTGAAACATTAAAGGCATGGCAGCAAGGCATCACACGGGACGAGAGGATGACGAGCAGGGATAGAGGGAGGAGGAAGTACACGCACATTGGTTTCACCACCATTGCGGTTGTTGGCGATTGGCGGACATTTTCCGTCGATTTTCGGCGCAGGTGGTCGCTGGTGAACGCTGCTGTCACGATATGTCGAGCAGTGGTGGTGGTGGCTGTGGACCCGAGTTGGATGAGCGCTCGCTCATCCTCACGGGGTTCATGGAACCCCAGCCGCGCCTCTCCACCATCAATGTGAGTGCGAGTGCGTGCGCGTGTGCGAGCATGCGTGTGTGTCTATGTCTGCTTCGTGACCTCTGTGCTTTCTTGCTCACTTGTCGCGCCGGCGCTTCCTCTCTGTACTCACTTCCTGTGCTTTCCTTTCTGTGCAAACACAATGTATGCCCACCCAACACAACACGCCGCAACACAACCCCCCCCCCCTCACACACACACACACACACACACACACACACACACACACACACACACACACACACACACACACACACACACACACACACACAGGCCACGCTGAAGAACGCTGGCGTCAAGGGGGCGCGCATCTTTGTGGTGTGGCGTGGGCGGTCCTTTCGCTTCTACGCCAACAAAGGTCAGTCGCTTCCGTGCGCGGGTGTTCACGAATTCCTTCCACACCTTCTTCTTGCTGCCCCCCCTCCCGCATTCTCATGTCCTCGCGCTGGCCTTTTGCCACGTCTTCCATTCCGTTTTCCTACGTTCTCTCCCTCCTGCCTTACCCTAGGGTTGTGCTTGCTTCAGTTCAGCTCCCGCGAGGCCGCTGAACAGGCTGCATCCTCTAGCTTTGCGGTGAGCAAGTGTGCAGCCCCTACGCTGTTTGGTGAGCCGAGTTTGGCACCCTTGTTCGCCTTGCCAAGTTTTCCTTTCGACAAAGACCTCATTTCAAAATCACATTGCTCCCGCATCTCCACCTGTGCTAGCACGACGGCGCTGCCTTGCGCGTCCTAACTCATCGACAGGTGGTGGAGGAGGCGTCCATCTACGTTGGGCTTCGCCGTGAAGAACAGTGAGTTCTGTGGAGGCTCGCGTCCACGCTTGTCGACACTGCATGCGTGTTCGTTACGAGGCCACGAGAGGGCATGAGAGGCCATGTATTGGCACAGGCTCACCGCTTATCTTGCTGCTGCTCTGAGTGTCGTGAAGTGCACGTGCCCGCATGTATTGAACGCAACTCTCTTTTCCACATGCATGGTTCGTGTTTTGGTTGCGTCCATCGCTGTATTGTTCTTGATCAGGGAGCAGCGTGCGTGGCAGAAGTGCGAGGTGGATATGGGCACCATCAAGGACGCGCCGTGCACATATGCAAACAACTGGGGCGAGTCGACGGCAACGGCGCGTTCCACGCCGTCAACATCTGCGTCATCAGCAGAGACGGTGCGAGCAAGCGAAGATGGCCGGCCCGCCACCAAGCGCTCGCGAGTGGTGTATCCCGTGCACCTGGCATGGACGGACGCACGGGCAGGCACGGGTAGCAGCGGCGCGGTAACGACCACCAAAGCAGCTGCCACCGCACCCGCGAACAGTGCAGCGTCGGCAGCGAAACCAGCCTCGACAGGCAGCGCCACGGCCGCGTGGGGTGTACATGCACCAGCGCCAGACGTGTCGCACGTGGCAGCTGTTGGAACCAGTAGTGGATGGGGTAAGTGGGGCGCTGCAGTCGACACACACCAGCAACAGCACAGGCAACAGCAACAACAACGGAAGCAACAGGGTGAAGACCCCAAGCAAGACCAGCACGACAAGCAAGACAAGCAAGACAAGCAAGACACAGAAGACAAGCAAGACAAAGAAGACGTCCAGTCACTCGAGCACAGCACCAACACAGCTCACCGGGAGCGCGTGCATACCCCACCGGAAGTGAGCACGGAAGCCCCTCTTGACGGACCTCCCACAGCCACCACTGCCACCACTGCGGCCGACAGCACTGCAAAGGCAGGGAACAGCGACGTGGCGGCTGATGTGTGCAAGACGGTGGCGACCCTGCTGCATCGGCACGAGGTGCTGTACACGTATTTGCGCGGCAAGACGTGGGACCTGCAGCCACACGACTGGCTCGTGCGCAAGGTTGTGACGCACTTTGTCACGTGTGGGTGGAGGATGTGGACACGCGACTACGTGGGCGTGCAGCAGCTGCGCGGGTACGGCAAGGGCGACGTGGTGCTGATTCGCCCCGTCTGCAGGGCCGGCATCAACAGCACACCAGCGGACAAGACGGAGGCAACCGGAACCAGGGAGTCAGTGGCCTGCATGGAGGAACACGGTGGCGCTGGTGATGGCAGAGACATTGATGCTGGTGACAGAGGAGCAGGAGTCGTTGACGACAGACACATTGATGCTGGTGATGCTGGTGGAGTAAGCGGTACTAGTTCAGGCCATATGGCAAGCGAGAACACGAGCAGGAACGGTAGCAGCAGCAACGACGGCGGTCGCGATCACAACTGCACTGACAGTTCACTTCAGCAACAGCAACAGCAACAGCAACAGCAACAGCAACAGCAACAGCAACAGCAACAGCACAACACACCGAAGAAGAAGCAACAGAAGAACAACGCATCTCCTCGCCAACAAAGCTGCAAGCGGCAACACGAAAACGCTTCGTATGCGGCGTTTGACGTGCTTGTTGTGCAGGTGAAGCGCGTACATGGGAGCCCCAAGCAGTACCAGAAACTGCGCACGCTGCGGTCACAGCTTGCGTACTTTCTTCGCGACGCTCGCATTGCGTTCCCCCGCGCCCGTCGCGTGTATGCGCGCGCGTACTGCGACCCGCACGGCGACCTCGAGCTGTACGACGCGCTCGGGTGTGCGCGCGACCCGAGCGACCCACAGCCGCTACTGACTGCCGCTGCAAATGGTGAGGGTGCAAACGGTGATGGTGAGGGTGGGGGCGAGGGTGAGGGTGATCAGGGTGTGCACACGAGGCAGCACGCGGCGGCGCGGATTGGGGTTGCGTCGGGGGCGGAGTGGGCGTTTCCGCGCAACACGCGCTCGCGAGGGTTTGTGTTTGGCGGCCTGACAACGGCCGGGGCTGGCGGGTGGCACCAGGGTGGGCATGACGAGAGCGAGCAGCAGGCTGGTGGTGATGGTGGTGATGATGATGGTGGTGGTGATGTGAACGAAGAGCAGAATGAGGAAGAGTATTATGAAGAAGGGCAGTACGAAGGAGGGCAGTACGACGATGAACATGGTGAAGAAGAGTATGGTGACCACTATGGCCACGGCTATGATGGCGATGGCTACGATGGTTATGGCGGCGGGGGCGAGAACGACGACGAGAGCGGCGAGTACTATGATGACGACGGTGATTACGGCTACGGTGACGACTATGATGCAAACGCAGGCGATGGCGGTGACGATGATGGCCAGTGCAACGGCCACGATGAAGGTGATGGGCAGTTGGAGCAGCAGCACGACTCATCTGGATATCATCTCGACTACAGCGCGTACGACAGCGAGTACTTTGAGGGCGACGTGGTTGCGCAGTCTGCCGAGCCCATCGACGACACCAACATCGGCTACCAACGTCAGTGTGTGTGTGTGTGTGTGT
>NW_004754928.1:1269251-1274251 GCF_000188695.1 Salpingoeca rosetta | reverse complement strand
GCCGTCGCAGCGTTGTGGGCGCACAACGTGCGTGCCGTGCTGCGATGTGCGTGCGATACCCATGGCTGTTGCTTCTTCTTCTCCTTCTTCTCCTTCTTCTGCTTCTTCTCCTCGTTGATGTTGCTTTCTTCACTTCTTCCATACAACCCTCGTTGCCTGCCTGCGTGCTTGCATGCCTGCCTGTTTGTTCCTCTTGTTCCTCTGATGCTGGTGATGTCTGTTGACATAACTCTGATGTGATGCTGTGGTGCTGTGATGATGGTGTGATGGTTGACATGGGTGTGATGTGACGCTCGTGTGCGCGGTGCAAGGGTTCTTTTCGTTGCTGCTTTTGTGTTTGTGTTTGTGTTTGCGCTGCCCGTGGAATGTTTGTGCATGTTTTCCATAAATCGTCCCAACTGCTCCATCGCAGACGAAGATGGCAGACGAGGAAGCAAGGGCGGCTGCAGTGGTTGTGGCTGGGGAGGACACAGAGTCGGAGACAGAGACGGAGGAAGAAGAGGAACAGGAACAGGTGGATGAGGTGAATGAGGTGAGGGGGGATGTACAAGGGGCAAAGAAGACAACAAAGCAAGCACGGCAGCAATCATCATCGCCTTCGGTGGGTTGTGTGCTGTGTGTGTGTGTGTGAGTGTGTGTATGATTGTGTATGAGTGTGCGTGCTCTGTGCGTGTATGCTTGCGTGTTTGAGCTTGCCCACCTCCATCGCACTTGTGTGTTTGCCTTGGAGATGGCTTCTCGGCCACACACCCTCTCATGCAAGGCGCCTTGCATCGCTCAACGCAGGGTGTTGTACAAGGCGAGGATTCGGAGTCAGACGAAGAAGAAGACGAAGGCGACGATGAGGAAGACAAGGGGGACAGGGAAGAAGATGAGGGTGCACGCGAAACAGACCGCCAGACAACAAGCGACAGTGCACCGGCCAAGAAGGAACGTGTTGCAGACTCAGAAGCTGGCAAGAAAGCCGTTGCCGCCACAGAATCCGACAGCACCTGCCCAGCGGCCACAGGCGGCGTGCCACAAACAGAGTGCGTTTTGGTTGGTGTGGCTGTGATTGTGCTGCGGTGAGATTTGTTGTGGCTTGTGATTGTGTGATCATGAGTGGTTGTGTTGTTGTTGATGGTTCCTGTCTGTGTCAATCCTTGGCTGTGAATCTGCCGCAATTGTGTTTTCATCCGTTTCGTTCCTGATGCTTGGTTGCTCTGCTCACGCAAACGTGTGCGCGTTCATTGCACCAAACAGGGTAACTGGCGCATCACCCGTCCGCGAGGCGTACCTCAGTGAGTGCTTGAAGCGCTTGCTGCTTCTTGTTGTTGCCCGGCAATGGTACACAGTCGCTCGCTTGTGTTGCACACACGCGTGTAAGTGTACCGCCCAATGAGTTCACCCTATCGCCATCGTTCGCCACACTTCCTTCTTTTATCATGAGCAGGAAAACACACGGCTCAGCTGCGGCAGCACGTGACGAAACTGAGCACATCTCTCTCCAGCAGCGTTCACTCCACCATCACGGCCACATCCACCAAGCTCACGAAAGCCCAAAACACAACACAGGTGCGTGTGTGTGCGTATGTGTGTGTGTGTGTGTGTGCGCGCGTATGTGTGCTCTAATGTGTCCACTGTGACCACAGTGCGCCTTTTGCATGGCTTACTCACTCCCACCTCAACCCCCTCCTCCCCATCTCAACCCCCTCTCCTCCCCGCGTCACCCCACCGTTCCTCCTTGCGCCCAGGACACCATCACGGCGGTCCGCTCGCTGTCGTCGCAGCTGTCGGACATCAACACGCAGCTCGACGCGTACCTGCTCGAGCCGTACCTGCCTGCACACTGCACGGTGGAGGTGCACCACACGACCGTTCTCTCCGCAGACCCCGTGCCCTCGTCGCTGTCCACATCGTCGCGTGTCAGCCGCACCACATCCGCTCCGATTACACGTCATGGCAGTCCACCGCCGCCACCGCAGTCGTCGACATCGACATCGACATCGACATCGACGGGCGCCGTATCCGGTGGTCACGTCACCCCGGCAGCATGACACGTGTGTTGTGTGTGTGTTGTGTTGTGTTGTGTGTGTGTGTGTGTGTGTGTTGTGTGGTGTGTGTGTGTGTGTGTGTGTGTGTGTGTGTGTGTGTGTGTGTGTGTTGTGGTGTGTGTGTGTGTGTGTGATTGCGTGTGCGCAGGCGTCTATGTTCGTGTTTGCGCATGCCTGAAGCCCTTCCTCTGTAGGCTTGATCCCCCGTTCTCAGTTCCCAGTTCTACGTTCCAAATCGTGAGTTGATTATACAAGTTGGCGCACGTGGCGTTGTGTTTACTTCCAGAGGGAACTTGCGGTTAGTAGTGAACGAAACCATACACAAGGTGAAAATTGAAGCGTCAAAGCAGCAGCATTTGGGTGGGCGGGCGGATGACGAGAGATGGGAGAGGGATGGGAGAGGGAGAGACGGGGAGGGGATATGGGCGACAAAAGACTGGATCGGGGAGGGGGGAACATGCGCTACACACACACAAAACAAAAAATACAAAGAGGTGGAGGAACGGGCGGACGTACAGCCGATTGCACGCACAGTCAAACGGGCAAACGTACAGTCGATCTCGCGCGCGCGCCACACACACACACACACACACACACACACACACACACACACACACACACACACAACACACACAACACACACACACACACACAATCACACACACACACACACTTAAACACACACACACACGCACACACAACGCAAAAAATCACAATCACAACATCACAATCACACACACACACACAACACATAAATCACAATCACACCACCTCAGTTGCCCCTGAGCTTTGCGAGGCGTTCCGAGAGCTCGTCCTGCTCGCGGTTGGCGGCAGAGGAAGTGCCGACAGAGACGCTGCCAGATGGGATGGACAGCTCGGAGCCGAGCTCAAGCCCGTGCTGGTCAGCAACCTCCTGCATCAGCGAGTCAACCTGGCCCTGTGGCGGTGGTGATTGGCGGCGGTGGTCGTGTTTGGGAGATTAGAGTGATGGTGGTTTGGGCGGGGGGATTAAGAGGGGTGTGATGTGTGGGGTGAGCGGTAATGGAAACTGTGAGTTGGAGGGAAGAGGAAGGAGTCTTGGGTAGGGAGACAGTGAGCCAGAAACGCACAGACAGCAAGGATTGGCAGACATAGAAATGCACACATCTCCACAGACACACAGGCACAGACAGATATACACAGACACACACACACACACATGCGTACCTCTGGCATGGTGCGTGCGTGTGTGCGTGTGTGTATGCATGCATGCGTGTTCCGTCTGCTCTTTTATAGACACACACACACACGCACGCACGCGATCACGCGACGTTCCCACGCTCCATCATTGCCGTCATTGCTGTTGCATCAGGTGTTCCTTGTAAGGAAGAAGACGGGCAAGGATGCCGGCACCCTCTACGCCATGAAAGTGCTCAAGAAGGCTACTCTCAAAGGTCAGCCATTCCACACACACACACACACACACACACACACACACACACACACACACACACACACACACACACACACACACACACACAGACATGGCCCATTCAATCATCCACTCATACCTCTCCACCATCGACCGACCACATCTGTCCATGTGTGCCAGTGCGTGATCGGTTCCGCACGAAAGCGGAGCGCGACATTCTGGCGTCCATCCGTCACCCGTTTATCGTCCACATGCACTACGGTCCGTCACCCGCACTGTCATTACTTCTGTCGTGTTGCTGTACCCTGCATGTGCACGTGTACGTGCGCTCTTGTGAAGTTATTATGTCACACACACACACAAACACACACACACACACAAGCACACACACACACAAGCACACACACACACACACAAGCACACACACACACAAGCACACTTGCGGACATATTCACACACATACACACACACGTGCACTCACCATGTTCCCCCGCCACCATCATCACCACCATCATCACCACCGCCGCCTGAGCAGCGTTCCAGACGGCGGGAAAGCTGTACATCATCATGGATTTTCTCCGCGGCGGCGACCTCTTCACCAGACTCAGCAACGAGGTGCAGTCGCGTGCACAGCGGTCTTATGTGTGTGTGTGTGTGTGTGTGTGTGTGTGTGTGTGTGTGTGTGTGTGTGTGTGTGTGTGTGTGTGTGTGTGCGTCCTTGTGCTCACCCGCCATCCACTAATTTCTCACCCACTCCAACCACCCACCCACACTCTCACCCACTTCAACCACCACCATCCACCTTTTCACCACCACCACCACCATCAGGTGATGTTCACGGAGCAGGATGTGCAGTTCTACCTGGCCGAGCTGTGCCTGGCCCTGGAGCACGTGCACAGTCTTGGCGTTATCTACCGCGACCTCAAGCCCGAAAACATTCTCCTCCACGACTCGGGGCACATTGCCCTGACGGACTTTGGGCTGTGCAAGGAGTACACGGAGACGGCGGAGGGCAAGACGTACTCCTTCTGCGGGACTGTCGAGTACATGGCGCCCGAGGTGGTCAACAGGAAGGGCCACGACCAGTCTGCGGACTGGTGGTCCTTTGGCGTGCTCATGTACGAGATGCTCACGGGCGAGCTGCCCTTCACATCGGACAACCGCAAGACCACCATGCAGATGATCCTCAAGTGAGCTGGCGGTGGTGGTGGAATTAGAGGGACTGGTGTGCTGGGGGGGGGGGAGAAGGCAGTAGTGATGACTTGGAGCGTGTACTGCAGTGTGCTGCGTGTGTTGTGTGTGCGTGTGTGTAGCAACGGCAACAAGCAGCCCCACCTCACGTCACATCACGTCACATCACGTCACATAACCACTGCAGGGCGCGGCTGTCCATGCCGCAGTTCCTGTCCCCTCAGGCGCAATCGCTCCTCCGCAAACTCTTCAAGCGCGTCCCCACAGCCCGCCTCGGTCCGTGCAACCATCGATGCTTTGTGTGTGTGTGTGTGTGTGTGTGTGTGTGTGTGTGTGTGTGTGTGTGTGTGTGTGTGTGTGTGTGT
>NW_004754928.1:1264575-1267075 GCF_000188695.1 Salpingoeca rosetta | reverse complement strand
TGTGTGTGTGTGTGTGTGTGTGTGTGTGTGTGTGTGTGTGTGTGTGTGTGTGCGCGTGTGTGCGTGTGTGTGTGTGTGCGTGTGTGCGTGTGCGTGTGTGTGTCTGTGTGTGTCTGTGTGTGTGTGTGTGTGTACTGGTCTTCCTTGGCGCTGCAACACACAAGATTCCAACCACCTTCTTCGACTCACCATCACCCATCACGCCCCCCCACACCCCCTACCAGCTGACTGCGGAGAACGGGATGCTGATGACGCCGTGCTACACCGCCAACTTCGTCGCGCCGGAGGTCCTCAAGAAGCAGGGCTACGACAAGGCGTGCGACATGTGGAGTGTGGGTGTGCTGCTGTACATCACGCTCGCCGGCTTCCCGCCGTTTGCATCGGCGCCCACAGACACATCCGAGGACATTTTGAAGCGCATCACCGTTGGTGCCGCCCCATTTGGCCATCCCGTCTGGCACGCCGTCTCAGACTCGGCAAAGGAGTGAGTTGGTTTGCGCGCGCGCGCGCGTGTGTGTGTGTGTGAGTGTGTGTGTGTGTTTGTGTGTGTGTTTGCGTGCGTGTGTGTGTGTGAGTGTGTGTGTTTGCGTGCGTGTGTGTGTTTCTGTTCTCGTGTACATGTGTATCCGTTGGCTTGGTCCAACCCGTCCCCTGTCCTGCCCCCTCCACACGCATTCCCATCCTCACTCGTCCCCCGTACGCCCCCTCCTTCCCACCACCACCACCACCGCCATCAGGCTGATCCAGGGCATGCTGCACACGGACCCGGAGCGCCGCATCACGGCACACCAGGCCCTCCTCCACCCATGGCTCAGTGAGTCGCCACACCTGCCGTGCTGTGCAGCTGTTGTGTAGAGGGGGACTTGACTGGACTTTGCCTGCAGCGCGTGCAGGTCCTGTCCGGGTTTGTAACACCCGTTGCTACCGCCACGTGCCCGATCATTCACCCCTCATTATCACCCACCTCACCATCACCACCATCACCATCACCACCAGGAGAGCGCCCGTCGACGGCGCCGGCCGGGCAGATGGACGAGAAGCTGTCGCCAACACACGTTGCGCAGATGAAGGCGACAGTTGAGGCCATGTTCACCGCCAAGGACACGCCATCCCCCGTCTCCCTCGCCCCAATCTCCGAGTCAACGCTCGCAAAGCGCCGCAAGCACCTCCCCGCACTGCCAAAGTACGTGTGTGTGTGTGTGTGTGTGTGTGTGTGTGTGTGTGTCTGTGTGTGTGTGTCTGTGTGATATGTGCTTGCACCCACGACGTGCTTCCGCACATCTGCGTCTCGTAACTTACGCACACACACGCACACATGCACCTACTTTGTTCACACGTTCCAGGTTGGATGAAATGGAATAGAAGCAACCGAGATACAAGTACACGTATCAACATCACGCCAGGGCGCAATCGCTACCGCTGCTGTTGCGTGTGCAGCAGCTTGCCCTCTTGCTCGCTTTGATTTTTCGTCTCCGTTTCGTCCTTGTGCAGACCAGTTCCCTTGTTTTGTGTATGTGTGCCATCCCCTCTTCCACCCACCCCTTTGCTGACTTGCACGCGTGTGCTGTGAACTCTTCCCCTCGTCCTTCACTCCTCCTCTCCCCCTCCTCTCCCCTCGTTCCTGTCTTGCACATTGTTTGTTCTGTTGCCCCTGCCCTGACACCTCCCTCCCCTCAATTCCCCTCCACCTTCCGTTCGATCTTCCTTCGTTCGTGCGAGCGTGCGTGTGTGTGTGGGTGTGTGGGTGTGCTTGGGACTCTTCCCTGCCTTTTGCATTGTCATTGCCGTTCTTGCTGCTTCGCATTTGCCACGTTATCGAATCTCTCCGCTCTTGCAGACGCACGTAAACACGCACACGCACACCACGCACGTGTCGACAGTAGTGCCGCTGTGCCTCATGTGCACACGTGTGATGAGGGTGAGGCAACGCGAGCATATTATGACCATCACACACACCACTCACAACTGCATCAGGTCTGGGCGTCCTCCTCAAATGCCTTGTAGAAGATGATTGCGTCAGACATGCCCACGCCCTTCATGTTTCCAGCGTTGGGCAGCAGCCCAATTTGCTGGAAGCCAAGTCGCTGCCACAGCCGCACAGAGGGCACGTTGCACGTGAATACCTGCAGTTGGAGGCGGCGGTGATGTATGTATGATGAGCGTTGTTGTGAAAGCGAACGAAAAACGAACAGTACACGAAAGCACACACACACACACACACACACACACACACACACACACACACACACACACACACACACACACACACACACACACACACACACACACACATACCAGGTTGAACATGGCGGCCTTGAATCCGAGGAGCGGCGCGAGCGTCGAGAAAGCAGTTGACCATAAACGTCGCAATACCCTGTCGTAGTATGATGAACAAAGGGACAATCACTTGCACATCAGCATGGAGCTGAGTTGACTGAAGGTCTGATGATCTGTTCTCAGGTGCAGCTGCGATACACACACACACACACACACACACACA
>NW_004754928.1:1221864-1264269 GCF_000188695.1 Salpingoeca rosetta | reverse complement strand
GAGGTCGCTGGCTGGAGGTAGCTTGTCGAGGACGTCGTTAGACGAGTGCGCAGCAGCTTCCGCTTTGCTGCGACCGTTGCCGAAAAACAGTTGACCATTTCAACAAATCCTCTACAACGCACGTCAAAGCCGCGCACAGAACAACGAAGATGAGCGGCAGTGGCAGCGGTGGCCATCGCAACGTGGACGAGCTGTTGCGCATGCTCACACAGGCAGCGGACTGCATGATGGTAAGGAACAGGGGAGAAGGGAAGAACGACTGGTGCGAGCGAAAAGCGCAGGCGCGTTGCGTGGCTGATGGAGTCTGAGCGGCGCACGAGTGATGAATACACACGCATGGCGCGCGATCGGCACATACACTCGGCATGTGCCCCAATCCATTCACAAGCGCCAATCCACTCTCACTGACACACGCACACACACACACACACACACACACACACACACACATACACACACATACACACACACACATACACACACACACACACACACACACACACACACACAAACACACACACACACACGTATCCCACGTCAATGATAGGGCGTGACGCCCCAAACTGCAGAAACCATCAAGCATGCTGAGCAAGTGTTTCTGGACTTTAAGCGCACGGAACGGCCATACGAGCTGTGTTTTCAGATCCTCGGTGAGTGGGTTGTGGTGGGAACAGCAACGCCACATGTTTGCCGTGCTGCCAGCGCTTCTTGTGTCGGTCGTGCTGCCAGCGCTTCTTATGTCGGCACCGCTCACACCTAACTTCCCGTTTTGCCATGGTGCCGTCACTTCGTCCAGACGCCGCCAGCAACGATTATGTTATCTTCGAGACATTCGAGGCCATCAAGGAGGGCGTGATTCGCGAGTTCAGCGTGCTGGAGTCTGATGCAATCGCATCCATCCGCGACAACGTTCTTTCCTTCATCACCCGGCGACAAGGGTGAGGAGTTGTAGTGTTTGGCGCCAGGCCGTGCGTCATGCATGTGTGTGTGTACATGTGTGTGTGTGTGTGTGTGTGTGTGTGTGTGTGTGTGTGTGTTTGAGGCAGGTAACACGATGTGCCCAATCGCACGATCTCACCCATTTGCCACTGCAACTTCCATCTGTTGCGTCCTTTGCCTTGCTGTCCATGTGCGTGTGTGTGTGCGTGTGTGACAGGCTGGCGAGCTTTGCCATGACGCAGGGCTTGGCGTGTGTGGCCATTTGCTTCAAGCTGAGCTGGACGCATGCCGGTGTCGCAGACACCTTCTTCGAGCAAGCCGAGAGCCTCATCTTCCAAGATGACTCGTTCATGGTGCGTGTGTGCGTGTGCGCGCGTGTGTGTGCGTTTGCGTGTGTGTATGTTTGTGTGCATGTGCGTGCGTGTGTGTGTGTGTGTGTGTGTGCGTGTGTGTGTGTGTGTGTGTGCGTGCGTGTGCGTGTGCGTGTGCGTGAGTGTGTTTGTGTGTGTGTGTGTTTGTGTGTGGCCATGTATGCTTCGCTGCGATAACAATCGGCTGAACAACGTCAACCTCACCCCAAACTTGCTCTCTCCCTCTCCTTCTGTCTCTCTTCCACCTACCAGCAAAGTGTTGGCCTGTCGCTCTCCCGCCAAATGCTGCATGAGTTCTCGTCGTCGTCCAAGTCGAGTGCCGTCGGCCTCGCGTGGGAGTTCCACCTGACCGCCAAGCGCTCGTTTGAGCAGGACGCCCTCAAGCGCATCTTCGTCATCGCCGTCCGCGTCCTGCGGGTGTGTGTGTGTGTGTGTGTATGTGTGTGTGTGTGTGTGTGTGTGTGTGTGTGTGTGTGTGTGTGTGTGTGTGTGTGTGTGTGTGTGTGTGTGTGTGTGTGTGTATGTGTGTGTGTGTATGTGTGTGTGTGTGTATGTGTGTGTGTTTGAAGAGCGAGCGCTTGGCGCAAGCGCGCGCCACATTGTTCCTCATCGCTGCCGCCGCCCTCGCTCACTGCAGGTGTTTACGGAGCAGCAGTCGTACGCGAGCCACTACCACGTGCTCCAGCTGACACTGGGTGTCGCAGAGGCCGTCCTGCGCTGGCAGTTCTGTCCGGCCAGCGTCAGGAGGTGCGATGGCGGTGGTGGTGGATGGGATTGTGACGGGAGGAGTGGCGTGCCTGCGTTTTCACGGGATGATTTGCTATCGCTGCATTGACCCCTTGCTGTTGGACGCCACCATCATCACTGCCATTCACCACAACCACCACCACGCCGCAACATCTTACCGCCACCACCACCACCACCACCACCACTGCGCGTGCAGGCTGCTCGGGTCGTTCCACCACGTGACGAGCCCCTACTTCAAACCGGGACCGCAGTGGGCAGACGTCCTCGTGCCAAACCTCTGCGACATCTTTTTCAAGGTGCTCTTTGTTTGGATGCTTGGTGTGTAATAGTGGTGGTGATGTGTGTGTGTGTGTGTCATGTGTGTGTGTGTCATGTGTGTGTGTGTGTGTGTGTGTGTGTGTGGTGTGCATAAGGGCTCACGTGTTCCCCTCTACCATCCCCTCCATCGCCTGTTCAGCTGCACGTGCTGACGAGCGATGAGCCGGACCTGCTCCACCCAACGCAGCAGTGCCTGATACAGCTGGGCTGCGTTGCCACCACATCCTTCAACGACGTCGTGCAGCAGCTGGAATATCTCGGCGCGTATCTCCGCGGCCTGGGCGGTATTGCCCAGTCCCTCACACAGCTCGCACAGCACAACATGGCCGCAGTCACAGGTGTGTGTGTGTGTGTGTGTGTGTGTGTGTGTGTGTGTGTGTGTGTGTGTGTGTGTGTGTGTGTGTGTGTGTGTGTGTGTGTGTGTGTGCGTGTGTGTGTGTGTGTGTGTGTTTGTGTGTGTAAAATTCTGCGTTGCTTTCCTGCTTCAGGCTTCCCAACCACCATCAAGTAGCCCCCTCATCTCAATTACACCAACACCACCTCCAACACCACCACTGCTGCAGGGTCGACAACGTTGGCGCAGGCGAGCATGCTGTCCTCCGTCATGCGCACATTCAGGGCGACGTCGCTCAGCGGTCTGGACGAGGGCGAGCAGAAAAGCGTGCTGAACACGTTTACGGCGCTGACGGCGCTGTCGCTGCACTGCATGACGATGGAGGAGGATGACGACCCGTGCTACGCAGAGGCCTTTGACGCCTGTCTCAACGGGTGGCTCGCAATCGCCGAGGACGAGGTGGGGGAGAGGGGTGGATGGTAGCGGTGGCGCTGTTGTTCGCTTGTGGATGAGGGGCGCGAGTTTGTCTGTGATGTTTACATGCTGAGACACCCTCACACATGGCATACACATACGCACATGCGAACTTGTACCTGCAAACAACAATCCAGTCCCAGGTTCAGGCGTCGTGGCAGCCGTACTTGCAGCAGGTGTTTCAGCAGTATGTCGACAGTCGCATGCAGAAGGCGCAGCGTGATGCGCTGGCTGACGAGGAGGTGGAGGAGGAGACGGAGGCCGACGACGTGCTGTATCACGACCAACTCTGTGGTGTCGCCACGCTCGCACGCGTCCTCCCTGACCAGTCTCTCGGCACCCTGCTGCAGATGGTATGATCGTGTTGTGTGTGTGTGTGTGTGTGTGTGTGTGTGTGTGTGCGTGCGTGCGTGTGTGTGTGTGTGTGTGTGTGTGTATGGCGGTGTTCCGTGTCGTTTCCCTCGACCTTTGCTCCATCTGTTACCACTCCATCCACGGAAATCACCACCAACACATGTATTCGCGATGCTGCAGCTCAGCACCAAGGTGCCGGCATACATGTCCATGCTGACGACAACGGACCAGGACCAAGGTGTGGCGCTGTCCTTGTACTGGTAGTGCAACTGCTTGCAAGCGCGGCTCTTGTTTGCAGGCTTCAGCAAATGACACACACACACACACACGTTCATGTCATGATGCATCACATCGATTCACATCGCACACACCACGACATTCCACACGTCAATCCCCCCTCCCCCTCTTCAAATTACGTCAGCTGCGGTGTGCGTTGCGCATGAGGAGGTGCACTGGCTGCTGCTGATATCCGCTGCGGTCCTGGCTGATCCGCACGAGGGCGAAGTGCCGCTCATCCCACAGCAGATCACCGCCCTCGCCCTGCAGTGCGAACAGTCCGGTACGCAGTTACACGTGGTTGTGGCGCTTTGTTGGGGTGGTTTGGGTTGCGGTGTGGTGACAGCCGTGTTTGGCTCGCGGTGCAATGTTTGCCAACGTTTCTCTTGTGGTTCGTCCTTGGTTGCATTGTGCACATTTCCTTCTATCAGATGTCCGCAATCTGCTTCTCATACACACGCCGTCAGCCTCACCCTCTGCATGTACATCAGGCGTATCCAACCCTGCCGTTTCTATCGTGCGGCACGTGTTTGAGCTGATGCAGCACGAGCACCGCTGCTTCGACTCCGGCGCCGTCGCCAACCTCAGCCCGCAGGTCGGCAGTGGTGGTGGCGGTATTGGTGGCGGTATTGGTGGGGTTAGAAGGGACAGTGGCGCGGGTGTGCGTATGCAGCAGTACTTCGCTCGTCACTCCCTTTCCGACTTAAAAAAAAAAACCCATGCAGTGACTATCATTCCTTGCCGTTGCTACCACTCGACAGGTTGCTGCGTCGACGATGTTCTTCTTCCAGCGGGTGGCCAACACATATTTGCTGCTGGACGAATCGTCCTACTCGCAGCCGCTCAGCGCATCGCTCGTCGCCGCCTTCAAGGGCGAGGGCGGTGCTCACATGCTCGCAGTCCTCTTCCAGAAGGTGAATATGCACACACCATGCACGTGTCTGTAGACGGTGGTACGCGCGTGTGCTGTGTTGGTTGTTGTGTTCACGTACACATGCACACACACACACTCTCTCTCCCTCCCTCACACACACACACACACACACACACACACACACACACACACACACACACACACACACACACACACACACACACACACACACACGCAGATGCGGGTGCACGTGGTGCAGTTATTCAAGGACGTGACGTCGTATTGGATATCGCCTGCGCTGAGCAGCGGAGAGCACAACGCCGCGCTCGCCTTCACGTACACATGCATGCAGCGCTTTCTACAGGAGTGGGCCGGCGCCAACCAAACAAAGGTGATGGGATGGTGACAGCAATGTGGTGGTGGTGGTGGTCAAGGTGGTGGTGACAACTGAGGCCTTGATGGAACAATGCATGGTTTGTCGCGAGCGTGCATGTATCCGTGTTGCAATGAGCTGCGTTTGAAACAACTCCACATCATCAGTTCACACATACACGCACACGCGCAACTGTTCCGCAGGTGTCTTCGTCGCTGCAGGAGGATGAAGAACACGACGAAGTGCTGCTCGTCCTCCAAGTCCTGCACGAGCTTGCAAGCACAGGTGTGCCATGCAAGGCAATCATCGTGCACGCGTGCGTGTGTGTGTTTGCGCTGACATGCATACGTGTGAACTCCACGTGTTTTTCCAAGATCGTCCTTTTCGAATGAATTTGATTTCGCTGTCACACTGCATCTCATAATGCCACCTTGTCCTCCCATCATCGACACCAACATCATCATCGCGCTGGCCACGGTGCAGAGTACTTTGAGAACTTTGACCTGCACGAGACGGGTCCCGGTGAGACGGAGGCCGGCGACGTCGCGCTGCTCGGCATCAACCTCGTCGTCCCGCTCCTCACAACAGAGATGCTCCAGGTCAGGGTCATTTTGGTGTGTGTGTGTGCGCGCGCGACGGTGTGTGTGTGTGTGTGTGTGTGTGTGTGTGTGTTGTGTGTGTGTGTGTGTGTGTGTGTGTTGTGTGCGCGCGCGTGTGTGTGTTGTGTGTGTGTGTGTGTGTGTGTGTGTGTGTGTGTGCGCGCGCGCGCGCGTGTGTGTGTGTGTGTGAAGGTCCGCGTTCCTTCCTGCTCTTTCCATGGCCATAACCCCCTGCTACCACACCCATGCCGCTGACGCACTGTTCCCGCAACTTCACATCACCACAGGAGCCGCTGATTGCCAAGACATATTACGCCCTCCTGGACATGGCCTGCGAAGGATTTCCCGAGAAGGTGCATGCGCTCATCGTTCATCGTGCATCGTGACTGTAATCAGCCGCCTGTTGTGCACTTTCGATCACCTTTGCTAGCACCGCACTGCCAACCGCTCACACCATCCATCCATCCATCCATCCATCCATCCATCCATCCGTCCATCCATCCATCCATCCACGCATCCATCCCTGCAGGTGTATCACGGGTCTGCTGAGCTGCTGCAGCAGTTTGTGCAGTCGCTGACCATCGGCGTTCAGGCGCTCAGTGGGAACGTGGCACGCTGCTCCCTCGCCATCCTCCAAAACCTCGCCAGCGTCCACCTCAAATTCGTACGACACCCCGTGGGCGTGTGTGTGCGTGTATGTGTGTGTGTGTGTGTGTATGTGTGTGTGTGTGTGTGACGATAAATGTGCCATTGAGTGACACTGCTCTACACAAGACACGCACACATACATACTTACGCAAACACACACACACACACACACACACACACACACACACTTGCCTGTTCTCCCTTCAAGCTGGAGCGCGGGCACTCTGTGAACCCGGCGTTTGTGGATGTGGTGAAGCATTTCCAGCGGTTCGTGTTTGATTGGTTCGTGCTGCAGTCCTTTGACATGGATCTACTGGACCTGGCGTCCGGCACCCTCTTCTTCCTCATCTGCTGTGATATGGTGGGGCATGCAGCGCCGTGCTGTGCTGTGCCGTGCAGAGCACAACTTGTGGACCACGTGTCCCTTGTCGTGAATGCACGCGTGTGTGTGGATGTTAGGTTGCTACGAACTCGACTGTGCTCACCCATGTGTACTGTACGTGTTTGCTGTGCAGCAACAATTTGAGGCCATGTGCACGGAGCTGATCGCAGCGCAGGTGAACTCACATACCAGCTCATGCTTGACAACGCTGCAAACACGAGGGTGTCATTTCCCCTCCTTCGCTAACACACACACACACACATAAACACACACACATACACATAAACACACACACATACACATAAACGCGAGTACATACACACACACACACACCTTCATTCATACACGTCCATACAATGCTGTCACTGACTCACAATCTCTCTGCCGCACTGCTCTACACTGCAGCCTGCCGAGTCCAAAGAGCGCTTGTCGTCGGCGCTGTATGCGCTCGTGCACGACAACGGGCTCCAGTGCAAGAATACCCGCAAGAACCGTACAATATTCACAAAGAACTTTGATACCTTCCTCATGGCCGTACGCGCCTTCCTAGTCAAGCGATAACAACTTACCCTTCTTCTGCACGTGTGTGTGTGCGGACATGTGTGTGCATCTGCAAAACAAAAGCAGTCCAGCTGCAAAACAAAAGCAGTCCTGCTGCATACCATTGTCTGCGTGCTGTATTTCTTTCCTTGTTCTTTCTTGCCACCCCCCCCCCCTCCTCTCTTCCTCCCTTCTCCCTGTAGGTCAGCTGCATTGAAACGATTGCGACAGCGAAGGCGTTTATTTTCAGTCTACCACGATGCGATGGGCAGAAACAAAACAGCAGCATTGCCCACACGTCTACACTGAGAACAAACTGCACCTTCCTTGTCAGTCGTGGCACTAAGTTGTCTTGGCTCCAACACTCGCTCTCTTTACAACACAGGCGTTGCATGCATGCAAGCACGCAGACACCTGTCCGCCACAGACGGGTAAGTGAAGAACAAAAAGAGAGAGAGCAAGCGAGCAAAGGAAATTGGAGGAGAACCATTTGGCGAATGTCCCGCGGTGGGGACGTGCGCATACACATGCAAATGCACATGCACACATATGCATGTACGCACGCACAGAAACGCGTGCACAACGGCAGAAGCAACGCAGGTAGGTCAAGATACGAAAAAAAAAAAAAGTACAGGTCGATTTTACACAGCAAAGATAACAAGCGCGCAGCCAAGGAGGAAGAGGGAGGTGGAAGGACTGAAGGAGGAGTTGAGGACACAGTACTGTAGTACTGTTGGTGGCGGCGTCGTGACATGTGCACCACGACCATCACGGCCACAGCAGCTCACTCCTCCTGTTCCTCTTCCCCGTCTTCGTCGTCGTCGTCGTCGTCCTCGTCCATCTCGTTGAGGTTTGGCGGGACGGGGGTGGAGTGCGCCTTGAAGCGGCCCTGGCGCAGCGCTGTTGCAAACGACGGCGGGGTTGCAGATCCCATTGTTGTCGCCATCGTCATGGCCGTAGTCATGGCTGGCTGGTGCGAATCCTGCAAGAACAACAAAAAATAAATAAAATGGAGGCAACAAACGAAGGCGGCAGTTACATGAGTGCACGCGTGAGAGACATGTGTGTGTGTGTGTGTGTGTTGGGGGGGGGACGGGTGGACTCGGGTGCGAGCATCATTGGGGCAGCACTTGCGAGGGGGCGAGGGCCACAGGTGCAGCAAACGCGCGGCAACACACGAGCAACGCTTCATCCAACGCACCGTTGACATGACGCTGGGTGACCCGGGGGCCATTGTGTTGATCGCTGGCGAGGAGCCAGGCAGCAGCTGTTGTTGCTGTCATCGGATACGTGGTCGTGTAGTGTGTAACACAAGGGTGCATGAGCTTATCAGCAATGAATGGGAAATAACGCACAACAAACGCAACAATGCGTCGCAATGCAGACAGAGCACGCACACGCGCGCACAGACACACACACGCACACACGCACACAGACACACGCACGCACGCACGCACGCACGCACACACAACCACACACCTGTGCAAGCGGGTAGTTCATGGGGTGGACAAAGCCGTAGGGTCCTGATGGCGCGGCGAACATTTGCTGCTGTTTAGAGGGTGGAAAGCAACAGCGATAAGGTGGGTGTGAGAGGAGTGAAGGTGAAGGGCGGATATGGAAGGAGCCACGCAAACGCATGGCATTCATACTTGCGACAGGCGCATGCACAGAAACAGAAATACACATAATCCAGACCCACGCACGAGGCAAGCGCACCATGCAAATACACACAGCACACGAACAGACACTTGGTTGGGTCGCCTCGGCTCACCATTGGCTGCGGGTACTGCTGCATGGGCATCATCTGCCACATCGAGTTTGGATACATCATCATGGGATAGCCCATGGACTGTTGGAACTGCTGCTGTTGCATTTGTTGCTGCTGCTGCGCAAACTGTTGAGCTTGCATCATCTTGGTGGATGGAAAGATGGGAACATGGAGAGGGGGGGCAGGAAAGAAAGGGGACGTGTGAGCATGAGCTACAGAATGCATACATAGTTCGGCGAAGCAGCACATGCTTACACAAGTAAACACACACAGGCGCAAACACAAACACAAACACAAACACAAACACAAACACAAACACAAACACAGACACAAACACACTCACAAACACATACAAAAACACAAACACAAACACAAACACACTCACAAACACAAGCATACACACACTTACACACAAACCCCACCTGCATTGTCGCAGCGTCTGGGCGCGGGGGCATGCTGACGGAGCGGGCCTGTCTCGCACGAGCGGTCTTGGCCTGTGTGGACGAGGACGCATGGGAATCGAGTGATTCTGTGCTTGCACGCAACTGCTCCAAGCCTTCAGCAGCAGCAAGTTTCTAGATTCGAGGTAGTTGAAGCAAACAAAAACATGAGGCAGCAGCGAATGGCACGGTATGCAATCGCACGCTGGTATGCCAAACAAACACACACACACACACACACACACACACACACACACACACACGCACACACACACATACACACACACACACAATACACAAGAGAGGTGCAAGCATGACTTGCTGAACACCAACCTGCTGTGTCTCGAGGCGCTTGCGCACGGCTGTGCAGACAGTGCACATGGCGCTGTGGCAGCGCTCGTTGTGCTTCTCCAGCTGTTTCAGATAGAGGCAATCTAATAAAACACGCAAAGCAGAGGTCCAAAGTGCAGGGGGGAGGGGGGGGGGTGGAGCAGGTGAGGCACGTGTTTCAGCTGTTGTTGTTGCTGGAGGATGACCAAGCAAGTGTTGGCGCGTACCAACAGCGCGTACAAACAATCAGACAAACAGACAGCACCAAAGGCGCACCGTCTGTTGCATCCTCCCAGCTCAGATCATCGGCCTTTTGGATAAACTCCTTCATTCCCTTGCAAAACTGCAGCGAGCACGCCGCCTGCATCATCATGACACGTGGGGTGTGAGCAGGAGTATTGGACGAAAGGAAGGAATGCACACACACACACACACACACACACACACACACACACACACACACACACACACACACACACACACACACACACGCACGCACGCACGCACGCACGCACGCACGCACCTCGGTGCAGCTGCGAGAGTGCTTGATCATAAATAGGTCCTTGATCAGCTTTTCGGTGGTGCCTGCTGGCAAAACTGAAGCACGCTGCTTCTTCTGCATCATCATCACACATTTAGAAGTAGAGTGAACAGTGAGTGCAGAGTGAGCAAGCGGCAAATGGACGATGGTATTAACAGCTGGCACAACAGGTGTCACAGCAGCTGTCCCCACCGATGACTGTGTGTTGGTGTTGCTTGCATGCATGGATGCAAGAATGGCGAAGGAGGCGACTCACAGGTTTCGCGGTCGGCCCCAAGCGCTTCAAGATGGGGCTGGTGCTGGCGTTGTGTTTGAGCAAGTGCTTGAGGCACATCAGTGCGGAAAACGTCGTCACCGTGTCCGCTGTTGCCAGAGGAAGCGAGAGGGAACAACAAGCCAGACAGAAACGTGTGACGTGAGCTGACGAGCTTGTGGGTGGCCTTCGCACATCCAAACAAACCAGCAATAGCGCCGTCGCTTAGTGTTGTCACTTGGCTACTTGCATTCGACTCAAAACACTGCTGCTGTTTACACGCACGCACGCACGCACACACACACAGACACACACACACACACACACACACACACACACACAAGTGCATGCATGCACATGCCACTCACTGAGCATCTTGTTTGCTGGACCGGATGTGGCGTCTGTCTTGAGGGTCTTGAGCCAGGGCACGTATGCCTGTGTGACTTCTTCGTCCTTGGACTTTGTAGCGCCTCTCAGGTGGGACTTGGCCTCGATGATCTTTGAGCAGACGTTTGTGCAAAAGTCCATGACGGCTGGGTTGTCCATGGCCACCTTGCCAATGTCCATGCTTGAGCGGTCGCCCTCGTACTGAGAGCATGCGATGCACAGCACGTCGGCGACGCTGCTGCGGCGGCTGCTGCGCGGGCTCGAAGCCCCACTTGCTTTGTTGTTCTGTGCCATGACGCACGAGATGGACATTGCACCTCAAAACGAAGATGGGGGCAACGGGACAGGCGTGTGCTGATGCGGTGGACTGTTGCTGTTCGCGGTATGGGAGGTGTGGGAGGTGTGGAAGTCTTGGGGTGTGGAAGGCGTTGAGGTGTTGAGGTGGTCGAGTCGATATGTGGTGTTGCTCTGCTCTGCGCAATGTGGTGTTGCTCTGCGCAATGTGGTGGTAATCGAGGGGTCGAGCAATGGCGAGGCTGGGAGCGAGGTGGAAAATGGTTTTGATACCTGGCTCACGCACGAACACGGACGCAAACACGCCGTAAAACACATTCAAGGGGCAGGAGGATGATGTACCGCAACAACAACAGCAGCAGACGCAAAGTGAGGCGATAATGAGGTGGTGGGAGGAGCGGTTGGAGGCGCGTGATGAGATGTGATACGTGCGTGACGTTGGCGCGTCTCGTCCACAACCTCAATTGCATGGGCGTGGTGGTGGTTGGCTTCGATGACGCGAGACGGCGCTCGGGTGGCATGTGCGCCACGACGAAATGCACGCGCAAGTGCTGTTCACAGCAGGCACGCCACCACCAAGCAGCAAGCCACAATGGCCAGAACTTCACCACGCCACCTGGCTACACGCACCTCAGGAGGGAGGAAGTGAAGTAGGTTCGTGGAAGCACGCGAGGAAATGCCGATAGATCGGTGATGCTGATGTCACCAACCTGTGAAGGAGGCTTGAGAAACACCCGATCGTCGATTGCCTGCAGGCACTGAAGAGAGAGGGTGCGCAGACAGGAGAAAGGGAAGGAAGACGCGATCGCCGAGCGGAGAGCAAGCACACGACAAGAACGAGGGGGGGGGGGAATGACGTTGGAATGGGCGGGTTGGTGTATCAAAAGCAAATGACGTGAGTCAAGTGCTCAACGTCAGGTTGGGGAAGCGCGTGATTGTGATGATGTGTTCACAACAAACCAATCCCAAGCGAAACACGGGTGTGGCTAGTGGTGGGGTTTGATATCACTGGGGCGGCGTGCCAATGATGAATAGCGCAAGCAAGGGCGGTGAGAGTGGCTCACCTTGTTGTTGTTGCGTGTTGCTTCGTTGGCTTGCGTCAACAGGTGTTTGAAACGCTGATCTCCGGTGGTGTCAAACGTTCGCTGCCGCGATGTGTGTATGGGGCGGCTTCTGCGCGGTGTGTGTGTGTGTGGGTGTGGTTGTCGCTTGCTTGTGTCTTGCTGCTGCCGCGCTGACACGGGTGAAAACGAGACGCCGCAGTCAGAACAACCACAGACGCGTGCAAAGTGGTGTGTTTTTCGTGCGCCGCGCCTTGTGATGTGATTGTGACTGGGGTGCCGCGTGTTAGGTTTGGTTGTCGTGTGGGTGAGCGCGCTGCTGTGCCAGCCTTTTTGTTGCTGTGCTTTGCTTTCTTCTTGGTGGGGTGTGATGAGCGATGATGCGAGAAGGTTTTGGAATGATTACACTTGACTTTGTGTGGGTGGGTGGCGTCGCGGTGCGTGTTCGTTTGTTTTGTTTGTGTGTGGCTTTCACGGCTGTGGCTTTTTTGTGTTTGTTTTGTTTTGTGTGTTGTTGCGTTGTTTTGTTTGGTTGTTGCTCGTGCCTTCTCCTTTCTTTGCAACTGCAACTTTCCCAAAAGCCAGCGTTGGGCCTACATTCGCCTACGCGACCGCGAAACGCGCGCCAATTTGTCCCAACCCATACCGATTCAGGACAATCTTGATGCAATGCCGCACGATTTGCACACTTTGCATGCCCCACATGACGTCATCGCCATGCGAAACGATAAGGTGGAGGCGACATCACAAAGTGCTGTGTTGCAAATTGTCAACAGCTTCGATGCAATTTGCAAATCCACAGAATTCTTTTTTTTTTTTTTTGCTGGGCGCCAAAAAACGAGAATCGCACACATCCACACACACGAAGCCAGAAGGTGAACAGACGAACAGAGACAGTGGACGAGGCACCCCACCACACCAACACACAGCAGCACCACCATCATGAGCTCAGCCAAACAAGGAGGTGTGCGTGTGCGTGTTTGTGTGTGTGTTTGTGAATGTGTGTTTGTGTGTGTGTGTGAATATGTGTGTGCTTGTGTCTGCTGCTGCTTCGACACGCCTTCTCCCACGCACACTCACACATGAGCACACACTCACACATGAACGCACACATGACCAGGCGATGACCCGCTGCAGCTGGACCCTGCAGAGCAGAGGCTCATCAACGAGGAATACAAGATCTGGAAGAAGAACACACCATTCCTGTGCGTGTCACTTTGTATACTCACGTGCATATGTGTGTGTGTGTATGGTGTGTATGCGTGTGTGTGTGTTGTGAAAGACAACCTCAGTCGTGCTGCACCTCATCCCTTTCTCATTCACCCACGAACACATGCATTCATTTTGTGCTTGTTCAGGTATGACATGGTCATGACACACGCCCTCGAGTGGCCTTCGCTGACTGCACAATGGCTTCCCGACGTGACCAGGTGAAGAAGTCAAGTGGGGGAGGGAGATTCACTTCGTTCGCTCGTTCGTGTGCGTGCGTGCGTGTGTGTGTGTGTGTGCGTGCGTGTCTGAAACCTTGACCTGCGTCAATAATGCACAATTGGCTCACGGGCATCACCAATCTTGTCTTCTCTCACAGGCCGGAAGGCAAGGACTACAGCACCCACCGCATCATCCTCGGCACCCACACGTGAGTCACCCACTCAGTGTGTGTGTGTGTATACATGTGTACGTATGCGTGTGCTTTGTTGTGTGTGTGTGGTTTGCCTGTCTACCTGTGTTTCCTCCTCGTTGCCTCACGTGCAATGACTGCAACACACACTGTGCAGGTCTGGTGACGAGCCAAACTACCTGATTGTGGCCAATGTGCAACTGCCAAACTCGGACGCAACCATTGACGCACGCAAATACGACGACGAGAAAGGAGGTGGGCCTTTTTGTGTGTGGTGGAATTTGCACACCGCGTACTGCACTAAGCTTGATCGTGTCCGTGCTCTGCGACCACATGCCAGCGGTCCCTCTCACTCACATTTCATCTCACACGAAACCAACCAAACACACCCCCTGGCTGTGTGACGTCTGCTTCCCTTCTGTCGACACAACCCCTCAGAGTATGGCGGCTTTGGTTCGGTGGCCGGCAAGGTGGAGGTCAAGGTCCGCATGAACCACCCAGGAGAAGTGCACAGGTAACACGCTTGCTGCTTGCTGCTTGCTGCCAATGCACGGTGCACCATCACAACAGCAGCACCGTCATCTACCGCACTCATTTCACCATCACCATCACCACCACCATCACCACCACTACGACCACCACCACCACCATGCTGGGCAGGGCGCGGTATATGCCGCAGAACCCGCACATCATCGCCACGAAGACGCCGCAGCCGGATGTGCTCATCTACGACATCACCAAGCACCCGTCCCAGCCAAGTGCGTTCATGTGCAGGTGCATGAGAGCGTCTGATTGTGCTCTGCGTAACGAGTTGTTGGGAGCCAGTCGGAGGTGGCGGGATGGCAGAAAAGGCCGGTGCTGGGAGTGAGCAAGTCTTGTGAAGGTAGTCAAGTCAAGCACGCATGCACCAGCTTTGCTTGAACCTTCACACTGACTTTGTTTGTTCTGTCTGCGTGACACGTGGACACACAGAGGCCGGCGACGAAGAGGTCAACTGCCAACTGCGCCTGCGCGGCCACACAAAGGAAGGGTGCGTCGACACGTGTAGGAGTGTGCGTGTGTGTACAAACGCGTACGAACGTGTATGTGTGCGTGTATGCGTGTGTGCGTGTATGTGTGTGTGTGTGTGTGTGTGTGTGTGTGTGTGTGCATGTGTGTCTGATGGAACCCGCCTCGTTGCCTCATTCAATCGAGTACATGCTTTCCTGTGTTCACCATTGCAGCTACGGCCTCTCGTGGAACCTGCACAAGGACGGCCACCTCCTCTCCGCAGCCGACGACATGGTGTGTGTGTGTGTGTGTGTGTGTGTGTGTCTGTGTCTGTGTGTGTGTGTGTGTGTGTGTGTGTGTGTGTGTGTGTGCGTGTGTGTGTGTGCGTGTGAAGATGATTGACAACAATTTCCTCCTCATGTACTTCAGCAGTTTCACCACTCACTGACACCCCATTGCACACCCCGTTCCACCTCCAAACAGCTCGTGTGTCTGTGGGACATCAACCAAGGCACAACTGGCGACAACGTCCTCGACGCAACGACAAAATTCTCAGGACACTCCGCCATCGTTGAGGTGTGTGTGTGTGTGTGTGTGTGTGTGTGTGTGTGTGTGTGTGTGTGTGTGTGATATGTTGCCATTTATTGACTTTCACTCCACGCATACGTGGCATTTCGTTCCTGCCCTCGCCTCACATCAACCTCACCTCTCACATCAACCACCGTCGTATACGGTGGCAGGACGTGCAATGGCACGCGCTGCACGATTCCCTCTTTGGCTCCGTCGGCGACGACTGCTTCCTCAACATGTGCGTCGCTGTCACACCACCCACCACCATGCGCTGTCTTGTCCAATGTGTTAGATTGCGCGTTCTGTATTGTGTGACGAGTGCCCGCTTACGTCCCTGCTTAATCGAATTTGGCACCATGTGCACGTTCATCTGACAACCCCACGTGCTCATTCATGACGCAAAACACGCTCCCACACCATACACCCACCCACGTCAACAGCTGGGACACGCGTGTTGGTGACAGCACGCGGCCGCGCCACAGCATCAAGGCCCACGATCGTGAGGTCAACTGCCTCTCCTTTAACCCCTTTTGCGAATACATCCTGGCGACAGGTTCAGCCGACGAGGTGTGTGTGTGTGTGTGTGTGTGTGTGTGTGTGTGTGTGTGTGTGTGTGTGTGTGTGTGTGTGTGTGTGTGTGTGTGTGGATGCGTGTGTATCTTGATTATGTTTGCGCCATCACCCTCCCAACTCGTGGCAACCCGAACCTCCCTCACCCACCCACACATCATCCACTTTCGTCGCTCTGTAGACGGTGGCGCTGTGGGACATGCGCAACCTCAAGGTGAAACTCTTCTCGCTCGAGTCCCACACCAACGAAATCTTCCAGGTCAGCATGTGTTTGCGTTTGTGTTTGCGCGTGCGCGTGTGAGTCGTGTTTGCGATTGCGCTGACCGCGTTGCCACCTTGCGTGTTGATGTGTTCCGTCTCCGTGGTCGTGGTCAGCTGCGGTGCACAACATCCTTCACCACTCACCAACCACCACTTAACATCCGTTGCCACCCACCAATCTCCAACGACTCACCTCCCGTCGACCACCAACAGGTACAATGGTCGCCGCACTACGAGACGATTCTTGCGTCGAGCGGCACGGACAGGCGCGTTCACGTCTGGGACCTCAGGTGAGCCCACACTCGAATCTTTGTAGCTGTGGGTGGAAGAGGGAGGATGTTATTCGACCTTTGACTCGCCTTTCATACTCACACACACACACACACACACACACACACACACACACACACACACACACACACACACACACACACACACACACACACACACACACACACACACACACACACACACACACACACACACACGCACACACACACACACAATGCATTGCATTGCATTGCAGCAAAATCGGGGACGACCAGTCTGCGGAAGACGCCGAGGACGGCCCGCCAGAACTGCTGTTTGTGCACGGCGGCCACACGTCGAAGATTTCCGATTTCTCCTGGAACCCCAATGACCCATGGGTGGTGGCCAGTGTCGCTGAGGACAACATTATGCAGATTTGGCAGATGGCCGAGAACATTTACAACGACCAGGAGGTGGATATCCCTGCCGCCAGCCTCCCGTGATGACATATGCTGTGCAAGTACATGTGTGTGTGTGTGTGTATTTGTGTGTGTGTGTGTGTGTGTGTGTGTGTGTGTGTGTGTGTGTGTGTGTGCGTACATGCGTACATGCGTGTGCCATGCATGCCCTTGTCACATGTGCTCGCGCCATATTTCTTTGCGTCATACTCCCCTGCGTCCAACGACGCGTCTCTTTTTCCCTAGCCCCGTCTTCTCTGTTTTTGTTTGTCAACGTGAACCTGGTGCTGTTGTATGTGGGCTACCGCTGAGAACCCCGCTAACAAATGAAACATCGATAGAATCATGCCACAAGCAAGACAAGACAAGACAAGGCAACCAAACTCGCTTTTTTTGACCGCGGATGAGTGCGAAAACTGCCACACAAAACAAACCAACACACACACACACACACACGCATGCACACACACACACACACACATGCACACACACACACACACATGACACACACATGACACACACATGCAAACACACACACACAAACACGTAAACACACTAGACGCGCTTCTTTGCGCGCCTGCGGGTCCTGGAGATGCGCCAGGCGTCGGGCTCCTCGTACTTGTTGTACAGCGGCTCAATGCGCTCGTTGGCCTTGCGCTTGCTCATGCGCGTGGGATCGGCAACCTTGAAGAAGGCGGGCGCAAACTCCACCAGCCACTTGGGGTCGATGGTCGTCACGGTGCGCATGTACTCCTTGGTGGTGACCGCAACCTCGTGGTACACCAGCCACTCCGGTTGCCGGTTCCACAGCGAGCTGCTCGGGTGGATGTACACCTGCTGCTGGTCAACAAGCGTCTTGTAGCCCTCCGTCGGGTCCTTCTTGGCGGCGTTGCGGAAGAAGCCGGACGTGATGGCCATCTGCACGCGCTTGAAGTTGCGCCCGCAGGACACAATGTCCAGCTTGTGCCGGTCCATGATGCCAATCATCTGCTTGCGCACGTCCTGCGCGCGACGCAGCGACCGCGCGTGGATGAAGTTCTCGTAGCACCACGGGTTGGAGCACTTGTTGTTCTCCCACGAGCGGTACACCTGCAGCAGCGTGAGGTGGTCGCCCTCCATCTGGTGAAACTTGGCCTTGCGCTGGTCGGCCAGCGCAGCCTTCTCCTTCGGGCGGTAGAACACGCCCTGCACGGACAGCATCGACACAATGGTCAGAATCTCGTCGCTGCAGCCCAGGTGCGTGGACTGGATGAGCATCTTCGACAGCTGCGGCTCCAGCGGGAACTCGGCCATGCGCCGGCCCAACCGCGTCAGCAGGCCCTCGTCGTCCAGCGCCCCGAGCGAGTGCAGGTTGTCCAGGGCCAGGATGAGCGTCTCCGTGGGCGGCGCGTCCATGAAGTCAAACGACAGAAGGTCGTTGATGCCCATCGCCTTGAGCGACAGCACCGTGTTGGCCAGGTTGGTGCGCTGAATCTCGGGCACCGCCGTCTCCAGCATCTCTTCGCGGTACGCGCGCTCCGTGTACAGCCGGTAGCACTTTCCGGGACCCGTACGCCCGGCGCGCCCAGACCGCTGGTTCGCCTGCTGCTGCGAGATGGGCGTCACCACCAGCGAGTCCATGCCCGTCTTGGAGTTGTACACCTTCTGCTTCACAAACCCGGGGTCCACCACGTAGTAGATGCCGTCGATGGTGAGCGACGTCTCCGCAATGTTGGTGGCAATGACGACCTTACGGCCGCCCGGCGGCGCCGGCTCGAAGATGCGCGTCTGCATCTCGCTCGGCAGCGCAGAGTACACGGGCAGGATCAGCAGCTCGGGCATGTCCTTGCCAAGCGCCTTCATGCGCTCGTACAGAATCTCGCACGCCGTGTCAATCTCCTCCTGGCCCGTGAGGAACAGCAGAATGTCGCCCGGGGGCTCCGTCAGGTGGATCTGCATGATGGTGATGAGCGCGGCGTCGAGGTAGTCCGTCTCCGGGTCCTTGGTGTACAGCGTCGTCACGGGGAACGTGCGCCCGGGGATGGTGAAGATGGGCGCTTCGAAAAAGTACTCGGAAAACTTCTCAGAGTCGAGCGTGGCGGAGGTGACAATGAGCTTGAGGTCGTTGGGCCGTTCCAGCACCGCCTTCTTCAGCAGGCCAAACAGCACGTCCGTGTGGATGGTGCGCTCGTGCGCCTCGTCCAGGATGATGACGGAGTACGCGCTCATCGCAGAGTCAATCAGGCACTCGCGCAGCAGCATGCCGTCCGTCATGTACTTGATGCGCGTCTCCGGGCTGGTGCAGTCCTCAAAACGGATGGTGTAGCCCACCTCCGCGCCCAGGCGGCAGCCAAACTCCTCGCTCACGCGCTTGGCAACGGACATGGCGGCCACGCGGCGCGGCTGCGTGCACCCGATGCGGCCCTTCTTGCCGTACCCCATCTCGTAGATGTACTGCGTCATCTGCGTGGTCTTGCCAGAGCCCGTCTCGCCAATCACAATCAGCACCTGGTGGTCGTGCACGGCCTGCATGAGCTCGCTCTTGAGCTGGAAGATGGGCAGCGACCTGCGTTGCTCCTCCATCGACTTGTCCGTCTTCTTGCCAAACGACACCGCCTTGCCGCCAATGGTTGCCCGCTTCCACTCGGGCATGTCGCGGTGCTCCAGCCGCCCGCGCGACGCCTCCACGCGGTTGCCGGCCTTCATCGGGTCGTGCCAGTCCTGGTCCATGACGCGGTCGTCCGCCTGCTCCTCCGCCTCGCGCTTGGCATTGCGCAGCTCGCGGCGCTCGCGCACCAGCTCGGCTTGCGTCAGGGCCGCGCGCTGCAGCGAGCCGTCAGGGTTCTTCACAATGCGCACGGGGGACAGGTCGACGTTGCGCGTCTGCCCGGAGAGGAAGGCGGGCTCCTCCTCCACCAGCTCAATCTCCAGCTCCTCGTCACCGCCGTCGTCCTGGGGCAGCAGGCCCGTCTCCTCGTCGTAGTCAGGGTGTTCCGTCGGGTCAATCACACCCGCCGCAATCAGCTGCTTCAGCTCCCACTTCTCCGGCGACGTCAGCCGCTTCTTAGCGCGCGCGGGGCCCGTCTCCTCGGGAATAAACACCTCGTGGCCGCGCGGCTTGTCCGGGTTCTGCCCACCAACGGGCGGGTTCATCGCCCCGCCAACACCGGCACCCGGTGGTGCTTGCGGTCCTGGCGCTGATGCCGATGCTGATGCTGCGCCGCCCGGCTGTGGGAGCAGCGGTGCTCGGCGAGCGGCGGCAACGTCCTCGCCGGTGGACTGGTCAATGTCCTTCATCGTCAGGCTGATCTTGTTGTTGATGCGGGACTGCACCTTGACATACACCGTCTGCCCGCGCTTCACCACGTCGTTGGGGTCTGCCACGTGCGCGCCGGTCGGGCTCATGTTGCTCACGTGCACCATGCCGTCTGGCCTGCCGCGCACGCCGAGCAGCGACACAAAACACCCGTACTGCATGATGCCCGTCACCTTGCCCTCGTACACCTTCCCCTGCACGGGCTCCGGGTCCTCATCACCGCCTGCGCGGCGGTCACGGTGGTCGCGGTCGTGGTGGCGGCCACGGTCCCTGCTCCTGCTCCTGCTCCTGCGGTGCCGGCGATCGCGGTGGTCGCGGTCAGTGTCTCTGGTGTCGTCGTCATAGTCGTCCCATCGCCTGCGGCGCGGGCGGCGGCGGCGACCGAGATCGTCCCGGTCGGGCGAGCGTGTGCGGGAGCGGGAGCGCGTACGGGACCGACGGCTGCGGCGATGGCGGCCGCGACCACCAGGGGAACGCGAGCGCGAACGCGAGCGACGACTGCCACGATCACGGCCACGATCACGGCTGCGATCGCGGGGTGCGTCGCGTGTCTGGGTGAGGTGGCGGCGTTCTGGGTGCACCGCGTCCACGTCCTCTGGTGGCGGCGCATCGTGATCAGCGCCGGCCGTCTTGGAGGAAGAGAGGAACGACTCCAGGCGGTCCAGGGCTTCCAGCGCGATTTGCTTATCCTTGGCTTCTGCCTCTGGGTCGTTGAGGTCTGGCGCCTTCTTGTCGGGGATGGCCAACGCAGGGAACGCCTTGCGGCGCTTCTCCGCCTTCTCATCATCTGGCTTACGCTTGGCATGCGCGGCGCCATCGCTGTCGTCGGCGCTGCCATCGTTCTGCTCCGATGCCTGTGTTTGTGCCTTCTTCTTCTTCTTCTTCTTCTTCTTGCTGTCGGGTGTGAGGCGGTCGATCAGTCGCCACAAACTGAGTGCAAAGGGTGCCTACATGGTGGGGAGTTGGGAGGGGGGAGAGGGGTAAAACAGGATGTGAAAAGAATGAGAAAGGTGAGACAGGTGAGGGGAGGCAGAAGGGTGTGTGTGTGTGTGTGTGTGTGTGTGTGTGTGTGTGTGTGTGTGTGTGTGTGTGTGTGTGTGTGTGTGTGTGTGTGTGTGTGTGTGTGTGACTCGCATCAAGCACGAGACATTCAACCGTGCAGTAGCGCTTACATCCAGGCCGCCGTCCATGTCGTCCAGGGCTTGCCTGAAGCTGTCTGCGTTGTCATGTTCACCGGCCAAATGGATCAGGAACTCGGCTGTTGTTTGGAGTTGGAGAAGCATGAACAAGCGTGAATACAAGTAAGGTTCGAGAAAGGACAGCCGCGCTGAGAGAAAAGCACGTGAAACAGGGACAACACACACACACACACACATGTACTCATACACACACACACACACACAACAAAACACACACCCAAACACATTCACATCCACACGCACACGCACAAACACATTCACGCACAGCACACGACGCACCGAGTGAAGGGTCGGAGATGCCGCAGTTGTTCTCCAGCTCGGTGACGACTTTAGACACCAGCGAGAGCTGCTGGAGCTGCTCGACGTCGTCCATCGTGACGGCTGTCGAGTGGGTTGTTTTTGGCTGTTGTTGTTCCTGTGTCCTGAACGAGCGAGCGAATCAAAGGTCTCACTCGGAGAGGTGAAGACTCTGTTGACGTGAGTGCGACCACAACCACACAACCTCACGAACGATCACAGCAGCACGGTTTGTCGGCGTTGGCGTTGCCTGTGATTGTGGAAAAATATCGGTTGATACCGCTAACATTCTATTCAACGGCAATTCATGGTGTCGCAAAAGTGATGAACGAGAGGCCTGGGGAGGTGGTTGTTGTTGTCGCACACGACTTGTGTGTCCGACTCACAACCGCCCGCCCCCAACAGCCATCTGCCAGCATTGGGAAGCAAAGGGTGCGTGAACCGGCCACGCAAGGCAAGGAGAACAGAGGGCAAGTAACAATGAAACAAATGAAAAGGCAACGGGAAGAGGGGGAAGAACACAGGGATTGGTTGTAACAAATGCAACTAATGCAAAGGGAAGTGAACGCAACAAGGGGTCAATCAAAAAGAAGTACGGAGTGTCGGTCACACAAAAATCAGGGAAGCAAGGGTCTTGTATCAGTCTGTCGCACGTGGCGACACGGCTACGAGGGCTGCTGTGGCCCGCCCACGACCACTTCAAGGTCCGGGCCGAGCTCAAAGGAGATGGTACGGTCCGACTGTAACCGCGCAGCCAGCGCGCTTGCATCATCGTCGCCATCACCTTGTCCTTCAACGTCATCCGTGGACACATCTGACGACGAGTTGGTCATGTCCAGAGTGAGGCGTGGCGGCTGTTGCGGCTGCTGCGATTGTTCGTGTTGCGGCGACGCTGCGTGGTGGCGTGTGCTGTAACCACCAGCGTCGCTTAGCTGCTGCTGTTGTTGAAGTTGTTGTGGCTGTCGTTGCTGCTTTGGCTGCAGCTGTTGTTGTTGCAGGAGTGACTTGTTCTCCTCCGTTTGCTGTTGCGGCTTGTGTGGTCGGCGAATGACAAGGATGTCGCCGTCTTCGTCCGAGTAGTAATCTGCGTCTTCTTCGTCGTCGTCATCGCCTGCAGCTGCTGCGCCCGCGGCGGAGGAGGAGGAAGTGGACGGCTGGCCCTTCTGTCTCGCATCAGCATCGGTGTCACGAGCAGTGCCTCCGACACCATCAGCTGTGGCGCTGCGATCATCGGTTGACCCTTCCACCGTCTCGTCATCCACATCAGCTACCATTGCAGACACGCTCGACACTGTTGCGCCTTCAACGAGGACGGGGCTAATCTGTCCCTTTCTCGCTCGCTTTGGCGAGTGCTTTGGCGAGTGCTTTGGCGAGTGCTTTGGTGACTGTTGCTGCTGCTGTTGCTGTTGCTGCTGTTGTTGCTGCTGTTGCTGCTGCTGCTTCGATGTTGATGATGGGTCTGTTGTGGAGGAGGCTGATGATGACGATGCCTGCGCGGTGGCGATGGCCTGGCGCTGCTGTTCTTCAAGCTGCTTGTTCCACACCTTGAGCGCCCGACCCACATCCCGCAGCATCGGGCTCGTCTCCTTTGCCTGCCGCGCAAACCTGCAGTGTGTGTGTGTGTGTGTGTTTGGGGAAGGGGGCGGGTAGTGTGCGAGGGAGAGAGAGAGAGAGTGTGTGTGTGTGTGTGTGTGTGTGTGTGTATGTGTGTGTGTGTGTGATTGTGTGTGTGTGTGTGTATGTGTGTGTGATGAAGGAGGAACAGGAAAAGAACTTGCATGTACCGATTCATGCACATCCACACCCACATCCACATGCACGTGTACGCGAGCTTGCACGCACTTGATGATGAAGCGGCGGAGGTCTGTGAATGTCGGACGCCGTCGCCACTCCTTGAGCCAGCACAATTCCAGCACTTTGGAGTAAAACGCCTGTGGGCACGCTGCTGGACAGGACAGCCGCATGCCCGCACGAATCTTCTCCTGCACATCCATATTCTTCACTGCTCCGTACGGCACCGCTCCATAGCTGCAAAGGATGGAAAGTAGGTACAGCGGTTGGTGGTGGCGGCGGTGTGGGGGAGGGGGTGAGCGAAGATGAGAATGTGTGCACGTGCTTGTGTGTGTGTGTGTGTGTGTGTGTGTGTGTGTGTGTGTGTGTGTGTGTGTGTGTGTGTGTGTTAATTAAACAGCGAGACGGAACGAACACGCATACACACAAAACACACACCTGAAAACCTCCCAGCAGGTGACGCCAAATGCCCACACGTCGCTCTTGGTGGAAAACAGCTTCTCCTCCATGCTCTCTGTGAACGAGAACGGAGATGATGGGAATGTGAACGTGAGAGAGAATGAGGATGAAGACAGGGCGGGCTGTGAAGAGCATGTGGGGGTGGGGGGATAGGACGTCACAGGCATCACAACCGTCAGCGCGCACGCACGTACACACACGTACACACACATACACACACATACACACACGCACACACACACACACACACAAACATGCATACGCACACACACGCACACACACTGTGAGCGCGAGATACGGACCAATTGCCATCCACTTGATGGGGAGCTTGAGTGTGGTTGTGAGGCGGTAGTAGTCGCGGCCAGGCTTGCACGTGCGCGTCTGTTGATGAAGAAGGAGGGATGTGAGTGCGACCCAGGTGAGGCAGAGCAGAGATGTTGAAGGCTTAGCGACGCACAACAGACGCGCACACACACACAAACATGTACACACATATGCACGCAAGCAACAAGCAACACGCAAGCAACACGCAGGCAACGCGCAAGCAACACGCAATCAACAAGCAAGCAACACGCAATCAACACGCAAGCAACAAGCACGCAACACGCAAGCAACGCGCAATCACATCAACGCACGAGGCCAAAGTCTGCAATTTTGACGAGATTCTTCTCTCCGAGGAGACAATTTCGCGCGGCCAGGTCCATGTGGATGTACCCGAGCGACGACAGGTACTCCATGCCTGACGAGGGAAGAGGGGAGGGGGGAGGGGTGAAGGGGTGTGACGATTGTTGTGTGTGTGTGTGTGTGCGTGTGTGTGTGTGTGTATGTGTGTATGTGCGTGTGTTGTGCATCTTGTGTTTCTGTCTCTTTGAGTCACTCTGTGCATCAACCGTTCACATCACCTCAAACAACTGCAATGGAACATGACCGTACCTGTGGCAATCTGCACAGCAAACT
This sequence comes from Salpingoeca rosetta, assembly GCF_000188695.1. Taxonomy (NCBI): domain Eukaryota; class Choanoflagellata; order Craspedida; family Salpingoecidae; genus Salpingoeca; species Salpingoeca rosetta. The sequence goes on along the minus strand of NW_004754928.1, from coordinate 1,239,249 downwards.
TGAGGGACTCGAGAAACGTGAGCTTGAGGCCCTTCTCGCGCGCCGTGTGCAGCACAGACCGCAAATCGCCGTACTGCAGTGCGAGGGAGGACAGTGGATGGGTGGGGGTGCAGGGAGATGGTGTGATGAGCAGGGGGGGGGGAGGAGTGAAGGTCAGGATGGGGCAGTGGATATGTGGAAACAGACCAAAGTAGACACGTACACAGAGACACACAAACACCCATTCACACACACACACACACACACACACACACGCACAACCACCCATTCACACACACACACACCTGCATGTATTCGAGGACACAGAGCCAGGGCCGCTGCTGGACGGCGACACCGATCAAGCGGACGAGGTTGACGTGGTCAAACGCCAGCATCACCTCCGCCTCCCGCAGGAACTCCTCCTGAGGATGGGGGAGGAGTGGACCGCAACGGATCAGGGCATGCGCACACAAGACAAAAAATGCATGCGAGCACACAAGCACATAACGCGCACACAAGCACACACACACCCACACACACATACACAAATGCACACGCACGCACACACACAAATACACACACACACACACAAATACACACACACACACACACACACACACACACAAATACACACACACACACAAATACACACACACACACGCACTAGCACACGCACGCACGGTATCAACCCGAATCCAATACGCACGCGATCGGCAGCGGATGCGCCGTTTCGGAGGAGTTTCACGGCGCGGTGGACCGTGTTTCCACCATCCTCGCCCGTACCAGGCTTCACGTGCTGCAGTGACAGAAACACCTCCCCAAACTGCCCCATGCCAATGGCGCGCATGGGACGCAAATCGCGACGGTGGATCTGGCGTTTAAACAGCGGGCCTTTCACGGGCTCGCGTTTTGAAGAAACGGCAGCAAAGGCGTTGTTCTTCTGCCGCTTCTGCTTATCCAGGGCGACGGTGAACGCAATGTTGATCGTCTCGCACACCTGCGCCGCCCGCCGCCCTGCGCGGAAGATCTCGCAGGCCGTCCGGGACAGCCGCGAGTCCTGAAGGGGTTGAACGTGCGTGTGTGTGGTGTCGGTTGAGCGGGGAGCGTGTTGAGATTTGGGGTGGGGTGTAGTGCGTGGGGTGGGGACACGGGCACATGAAACGAGTGCACGTACGTCGATATGACACACGAGTGCCATCGTATCAGATACGCACAGCACATAATACATCACGCCCGCACGCACACATCACATCACATCACATCACACCCGCACATCACATCACATCACATCACATCACGCGCACGTGGTTCATGAGCACAACGAGGGGCTCGTCTGCCTTGGCGCCGCGCGATTTGTCTTTCTTCAGAATCTTGCGGTTGTTCACCACCGTCGTGTACCTGACGCAAGCAAGGCAGTGGTGACTGAACTTGTGAGGGAAAAAGAAGGAGAAGAAATAGATGATACGCCATGGGGAAGCTGTGCCGCGTATCATCATCGCAGTGCGTGTGCACCACGCACGTACGCGAACAAATCCACACCCACAAACCCACACGACTCACGTGATGTTCTTGATTGGGATGCTGGTGAGGACCTCGGACGTGGTTGCCTCCACAACCTTGATGCCCTCGCCGCTCACGCTGATGGCAACCTGTGTCGGCGCCGGCTTTGTCAACTGGGGAAAGGTGGACGTGTGTGACGATATGTGTGTGTGTGTGTGTGTTTGTGTGTGTGTGTGTGTGTGTGTGTGTGTGTGTGTGTGAGTGTGTGTGTGTGTGTGTGAATGAAGGCGATAGATGAAAGTGAGCATTACGTCCATCACATCACACAATGCACGCATACACACACACACACATAGTGCACACACACACACACACGCACACATAGTGCACACACACACACACACGCACACATAGTGCACACACACACACACACGCACACATGCGCAAACAGTACCCGCACCAGCAAAGAGAGGGCGGCGTCCTCGCACACTTCGTGCTTGCGCTTGTTCTCCACGGGGACTGTTCCTAGAAACTGTGCTTCAAATAGGCCGAGAGGGGCAGCCGGGTTGCGCTGATGCAGTGACGATGTGGTCAAATGCCGCGCAAAGGACGTGGCAGGCGAACTCGCACGGCCTGCGGGGGGGGGGTGGTGAAGGGTGGTGGAAGTGTATGGGGAGGGTGGTGTTGGGGTTGGTGGTGAGGTCAACGAATTGGGGAGGGGGTTGGTATTGGATAGAGTTGTGCTTGCGCGCGAGGGTCACCAGTTCCAAACACACACACACACACACACACACACACACACACACACACACACACACACACACACACACACACACACACACACACACACACACACACACACACACACACACACACACACACACACACACACACACACACACACACACACGCGCGCGCGCGCGCGCGCACGCAAATCAACAGACTTACGTGCGCTGGCGTTGGCTGCCTCTGCCCCCTTGACAAAGGCGGTGCCGATGGTGTTGCTTGCATGCACACACGACTTTGTGTTCTTGAAGCGCAGCGTGTGGCAGAACATGATGTTCTCGCGGTCACAGGTGATGAACGACAGCAGCGTGCGCTTCCTCTTGCTGATGGTGAAGAAGCTGATCTCAGACACGGGCACCTGATGCAACACGTCGCCGTGCTTTGCATCACGGACCAAAATCATGTCTGTTGTCACCTCCAGCTGCGCCTTTCGCGGCTTGTTGGCCCGAATCGCCTCCTGTGCGGACTCCGCCGCCACCTCATCCCCAGTTGGGTGTGTCACCGTCGTGTGGCCGAGGTAGTGGCACGCGTGCACGCTGGGCTTCTCCGCGGGCGGCATCGCAGACACGTCCAGACCGGCCCCTGCGTCCTCCTGATCCGCCATGCCCGTGTCGTCGCGACTGGACCTCGTGTCCACGCCACCCAGTGTCAACACTCGTGGCGACTGCTGTGGTTGTTGTTGTGGCTGTTGTTGTTGTTGTTGTGACTGTTCTGACTCTGCAAGGCTGTCTTGCCTGTCTTGTGGCTGCTCTGCCGCGTTGTCGCGTGATGATCGCGCCCCATTCTCCAGCAACAGCGACGGCTGCTCCTGCGCGTGCCCTCGGTGCGTCGCTGCCCGCGGCCTGTTCCCGGCATCCCGACTGCCGCCATTACTCGCCTTTGCTGCTGGTGACGACGATGAGCCTTGCGCGTTGCCCCACGCTGAGCGGGCGCGCGGGCGCTGCTGCTGCTGCTTCGCTGCAGAGTGCGCTGCCTCGAATGCGCCACGCACGGCCTGGGTGATGGCACCCGCCAGCTTCTTGCTCTTCAGCACGTGGCAGATGCACGCGGACTCGGATTCCCGGTGCAGGTACGCAACGAGCTTCTGCTTGCGGCCCAGCTGCGAGATGAAGGAGATGCGCTGCAGCGGTGCTGCTGTCACCGGGATATTGGAGCGCGGATCTAGCACCGACAGCCCCTGCGACGTCACGTTCACAAACACCTTTCAAGACACAAACCGGAGTCAGGGGAAGGAAAAGGATTAGGACGAAGAGGGCAATGTGTGTGTGTGTGTGTGTGTGTGTGTGTGTGTGTGTGTGTGTGTGTGTGTGTGTGTGTGTGTGTGTGTGTGTGTGTGTGTGTGTGCGTGTGTGTGTGTGTGTGTGTTGTGCAGAAGGACAGCCAAACGACAGCACATGCGTGATTGATCGCAGCATGTCAACACTCAACCCAAGCGTTGGTTTGCTTGATTGTGTTGAGAGACTGACTGACCTTGGTCTTGGGATTTCGCGCGTTGATGATGCGCTGTGCACCGTCAATGACCGCCTGGCTGGCAGCCACACTGCCCACATTGCAGTGGCCCAGGTACGAGCAGGGGAAGGTGCCAAAATCACGAGTGCCGTCGTCCGTGGCCGTGTACGGCGAGGCCAGATCCGCCTTGCTTTGTTTCCCGCCCATGGCTGGTGCCACAGGCTTCCTTGCTCAGCCGTTGGCTGGCTGATTGATCGGGGTGATCGATAGACTCACTGCTTCCACCACACACGCCAACAGCGATTGGATGCAGGTGGAACCACAGCAGGGGACAACACCCACAAGCACACGCACACCCAAAACAAAAACACACACCCTCTTGTTTGTTTGCCTGTTTGCTTGTTCGGGATTTGGATTTGGGAAGAGTTGTGAATGATTTGCCTTGATTTTCTGCACTGCGGCGGATGACGAGGATGACGGTGATGATGGCAGCAGGTGGCAATGCTCAACATGCAGCAACGATGATGATGCTGTTGAGAGGCGGCAGTCGTGCCTTGGCGAGGAACGCGGCGCTCGGGCACGCCTGTGGCTGCAGACGACTCCTCCACAGGTACGTGTGTGTGTGTGAGGGGGTGGACGGGATTGTGCGTGCACTTTTGTGTGTGTGTGTGTGTGTGTGTGTGTGTCTGTGTATCTGTCTGTCTGTCTGTCTGTCTGTGCATGTGTGCGTGTTTACTTGTGTGTTCCTGGCTCCCCTCCTCAACTTCATGCACCTTCCTCTCCTCCTACACCTCATGCACGTTCATCCACCGCACTTCCTTTTTGCAGTGGACAGAGGGTAGGCTTGGCGTGGCAAGGTGTAGCCATGAGGCAGCAGCAGCAAGCACGACCACTAAACCAGGTGCTGTATCGTGCCCTGAGCTCGACCAGCACCAAGCTCAACTCCAACGTCAAGGACAAGCCAAACACGACCATCCAGAAGCAGGTGCGTGTGTGTGTGATGGGGGATCCAGAAGGGCACATTAGCATGCGCGCGTTGCCGTCGTAGACGCAGCTGCGCTGCCTGGCGTGCTTCAGCTGTCGCTCACGGCCACCGTGCTTTGTTGGCTGCTCGCAGAGAACCACGCCGCAGCAAGTGAACGCTGAGAATGAATCCATGGCGAGTGGCGACATTGTTCGCGGCCTCGGCCGGTTCCTCTGGCCGGACAAGGCGTGGGATCTCAAAGCACGTGTGCTCGGGGCACTGGCGCTGCTCGTCTCCTCCAAGGTGTGGAATGGGAGGGAATTGGGGGTGGGTGCAGAGAATTTGTTGGAAAGGTGAATAGAACTTGGTGTAGATGGGCTTCACCGCACACCCACTCACTGCAGTTGCTTGTTTGCAGGTGTTGAATGTGCAAGTGCCGTTCTTCTTCAAGGATGCAGTTGACATGCTCAACGACACGGCAGACACGGTCGCCTCCATGTCCCCCGTCACCGCCGTCTTCACCTCCGCCGGCGCCATGCTTGTTGGATGTACGTACATGCGTGTGTTGGGAGGGGGTTTGTATCGTGTGTGTGTGTGTGTGTGTGTGTGTGTGTGTGTGTGTGTGTGTGTGTGTGTGTGTGTGTGTGTGTGTGTGTGTGTGTGTGTGTGTGTGTGTGTGTGTCTGCGTGTCGCGTCATCTCAGTTGTGTGCATTCCCCACTCACCAGTACATCTTGTCCCAACGTCCCAAACAACAACAATCCCCCCTCCACACACATACCACACCACACCACACTCAACCACCATCACCACTGACAACTGCGCTGTGTTATCAGGGGAGGCGAGCGTTGGGCATCTGGTGATGGTGAACGGACTTCTGTTCCAGCTGGCGATGCCGCTCAACTTCCTTGGCACCGTGTACCGCGAGGTCAAGCAGTCGCTCATTGACATGCGCACACTCTTCGACATCCTCGCCCTCAAGCCATCCATCACTGTACGTGATATGATGTGTGTGGGTGTGTAATCAATGGTGCTCACTAGCTTTATCATCGGTATATTCATCTCTCTACCACCCTCATCCACCCTCATCCCTGCACTATCACGCCATCCCCATATCCCTTCTCCACCCCCACCTCCCCCTCCTTCCCAACACGATCACGTGCATGCCGTGAACTGCAGACGCCAGAGAACGCGCCAGATCTGAAACTGCCAGAGTTTGTTGAGTCGCGCAAGAAGGATTTCCTCGGACACGCCCCCGCCATCATCACGCCGACAGAGCAGCCGGCCATTGAGTTTGATCGCGTGTCGTTTGCGTATGACAGCGGCCTGCGCGTGTTTGAGGACGTCTCGTTCCAGATTCCGTTTGGAAAGAAGGCCGCCATCGTTGGGCCCAGCGGCAGCGGGTGCGTCGTTGAGGGGGTGTTGGGGGCGGTGGTGGTAGTCGAGGGTTTGTGTGTGTGTGTGTGTGTGTGTGTGTGTGTGTGTGTGTGTGTGTGTGTGTGTGTGTGTGTGTGTGTGTGCAATTCACGTGCTCTGCAGGCCATGTTGCCTGGCCATCTGCACTACAACCCTCGCTCACGTCCGTCTCTTGCTCGCCGCCCCCTGTCAAACGAATCAACAGCAAATCCACTGCGCTTCGTCTCCTCTATCGCTTCTACGATCCAGAGTCGGGCTCCATCCGCATCAACGGACAGGTGCAGAATGCTGTGTGTGTTTGCGTGTGTGTGTGTGTGTGTGTGTCTGTGTCTGTGTGTGTGTCTGTGTGTGTGTCTGTGTGTGTGTCTGTGTGTGTGTCTGTGTGTGTGTGTGTGACGCTCATCGCCATGCGTATGCTACACCATCGTGTTGTGTACAGGATATCCGGGAAGTGAACTTGCCAAGCCTCCGCGCCGCCCTGGGCGTTGTTCCCCAGGTACTATGATCATGTACTTGTATGCTGGCGTGTCTGGGATCGACCCGGCACCATCTGTGGATATCACCGACAACCTCACAGACAAATTTAATCCTTCACTGACACTCCCACCATTGCATCCATACACCTTCACTGACGCTCCCACACACACACACACACACACACACACACACACACACACACACACACACACACACACACACACACACACACGCACACGCACACACACCAACCCCTGGCAGGACTGCGTGTTGTTCAACGACAGCATCTTCTACAACATCCAGTACGGGCGCCTGTCGTCGACGGAGGAGGAGGTCCACGCCGCTGCCCGCATTGCTGATCTCCACCACATCATCCACAAGCTTCCACAGCAGTACGAGACCGCCGTTGGCGAGCGCGGACTCAAACTCTCGGGTGCGTGCACGTGTGTGTGTGTGTGTGTGTGTGTGTTTTGTTTGTTTGTTTGTTCGTTTGTTTGTTTGTTTGTTTGTTTGTTTGTTTGTTTGTTTGTTTGTTTGTTTGTTTGTTTGTTTGTTTGTTTGTTTGTTTGTTTGTTTGTTTGTTTGTTTGTTTGCTTGTGTCAACCTGTGTGCGTGTGCGTAGCTTTGCTTGGGCATAGGATGGTCGCCACGCGCTTACACACCTGCAACGACACACACACACACACCCGCACACACCTGCACACACACACACACACATCCTTGCAGGTGGAGAGAAGCAGCGAGTGGCGATTGCGCGTGCGGTGCTGAAGGATTCGCCGATACTGCTGTACGACGAGGCGACGTCGTCCCTCGATCCCATCACGGAGAAGCACATCATGGCCGCTGTGGTCAGTGAGGGAGAAGGGCGCGGGATGGGGTTGCTGCTGTCGTTGTTGTGTTGTGTTGTGTTGTCGGTGTGGGTGTGTTTGTTGTTTGTTTGTGTGCGTGTGTGTGTTTGTTGTTTGTTGTTTGTTTGTTTGTGTGTGTGTGTGTGCGTGTGTGTGTGTGCCAATGTTTGTTGTTTGTTTGTGTGCGTGTGTGCGCTGCCCTGCTCTTTGTAGTGCGCTATCGTGTGCTCAAAGTACATTTGCGTGCCATGCTGGCATGCGTGTGTTGCGTACAGGATAAAGTTGCACGAGGAAGGACGAGCTTGTTCATTGCGCACCGCCTCTCCACCATCGTGGACGCAGATGTCATCTTCGTAAGTATCTATCGAGATTGGTTGTGTGTGCGTGCGAAACCTTGATTGCGATGGTGCGGGGCTGTGAAAGTGTGCTTGACATTCATTCACAACCACACACACACACACACGCACGCACACACACACACACACACACACACACACACACACACACACACACACACACACACGCACACACACACGCGCGCGCACACATTTATGCAGGTGCTGCGAGACGGGCGCATCTCGGAGCGAGGAACGCATTGGCAGCTGCTGCGTGACCCCAACAGCTTCTACTCGTACCTGTGGCACAACCAGCACAGCAGCAAGGCAGATGACGAGCTCGCGCAGAAGAACAAAGAGGAAGAAGAGGCCAGGGCACAGCAAGAGCAGTTGAAGCCGTAGCAAGCCGTTCTGTTGAGATGTTTTGCAGTGTTGGTTGTCGGTGTGTGTGTGTATGTGTGTGTGTGTTCGTACGTGTATGTGTGTTTGTCTGGCCCAGGCATGGCTTGAGAGCCAGCCGCACTTGTTTGATCACGTCACTGGCCAAGAGTGCCATTGTGTCTTGATTTGCGATTGAAGAAAGTAAAGCTCGTCACATTGCGTGAACAGTTCAGTCTCGGGTGCAAGTGACGCCAATCATGAAGGGTGCAAAATCGACAACACTCACACACTCACTCACTCACTCATTCACACACACTCTCTCTCACAAACACACACACTCACTCACTCACTCACTCACTCATTCACACACACACTCACACTCACACACACACACACACACACACACACACACACACACACACACACACACACACACACGCATAACAGGTTGAGTCAGCACTTCAGCAGCCAAGATCCAAAACGAGAACGTTCCTGGAAAAGTAGGGAACAGCGTAGATCAACCCATTGCTTGCTCGAACAGGTTCCTTCCATTTGCCGCCTTCGCGGTAACCAGTGAACGTAGTCATATCAACGGTATTTGTGGCAGGATCGATAATGAGAACGGATTGCGATTGTGCGGTGAACGGCATCGCCACAATGCGGCCGTCGGAGGCAAGCACCCCGCCGTGCCACTTGTTTCCGAGACTTGGTAACCCGCTGATAGTTCCTGTGTTGGTTGTCAGCGACTTGGGATTTATGATCAGCACCGACCGTGAGCCTGCAGGAATTCCGTAGATGAGGTCATTACGAGCAAGGACTCCTCCAAACCACTTTGAAGTGGCGGATCCCAGACCAGCAAGCGAGGTGGTATCGGCCACATTGGACTTTGGGTTGATGATCAAAACAGCCTTGGCATTGAACGGAACGCAAAAGATGCGACCATCGGGTCCCACCACACCGCCATGCCACTTGCTTTCGGCACCTCCCAGGCCAGAAATCGAGGTTGTATCTGCTGTTCTTGTCCTCGGATTGATGATCAGCACCGACGCCGCGTTCCATGGTGTGCCGTAAATCAGCCCATTACGCGCCAAGGCACCACCGGACCATTTGCTGTTCCCTGGAAGCCCAGAAATGCTCGAAGTGTCAGTCGTCAAAGCTCCATTGCTTGGGTTGATGATGAGGACAGCAGACGACTTGAATGGGAACGCGAAGATGAGACCGTTGGCGACAGCGCCATGCGCCCACTTCAAGTCACCCGTGAAGTGCCCGCTCTTCTTTGCGGTGTGGGTGACGGGGTCAACAATAAGAATAGACGTTGATCGAAACGGGATCCCATAGATGAGGCCATCCGGACCGACAACAGCTCCAAACCATTCTGGGTTTGCGTTAGTGCCAACCTTAAATGTGGTTGACTTTGGTGCCACGCCATTGGCGCACAGTCGCCTGCGAAGCACAGCATCATTACTCTCAAGGTCTCGGTTGGTCGTCAATTGCGCTGCAAGTTGTTGGCTCAGCGCTTGTCCTTCGGCTTGTACAGTTTCAATCGTGTGCTGCTGACTTTGCAACATGTCGCGCTGCGCTTCGATCATGCTCTGCTGAGCGGAAAGCAGCTCCTGGTACGCGTTGATGGTGCGTTGCTGCGCGTGCAACATAGCATCAACGTCAATCCCATTCAAGAAAATCCTTTGCTGCTGTGGGTCACTCGTGTTGATGTGCAATGAGCCCAGTGCATCCTCCTCAATGACTGCTTGTGCACTGCAGAGAACATGAGGCAGTACATACGAGGACACCATCAGAAGGGTGAGGGTCAAGCAGAAAAAGAAAAGAAAGAAGCGTGACATCGTTGTGAGTGTGTGAGTGTCTGGGTCGTCCTGATGACAGAAGCTCTTCGTCTTGACTGGATCTGTTTTGGAGGGTTTTGACAACTACATGAAGATACGACCACTTGTCAACGTCACGCACTCCTTTCAAACCTCAACACAACTCACAAAGTCACAAGCGCAGAAGCAGAGAAGCAGAGAAGCGCCTGCCACAAGGACTTCAGGACTTCAGGATACATTGGCACCTTCTTCATGGAGAGCGCGCTTTGACAACAACTGTTGTCCAAACCTACGACGACTACACTACGACAACGGCAAGCGGCAGCTCAGTGTTCCGTCGCCGAGGAGTACCGGAGGGGTAAGTTGAGGAGAAACAAAAATAGAGAAGTAGAAGACTGAGAGAAAAGTTCACCAAAGACACGACAGGAATAGAGTCACTGCACACACACACACACACACACACACTCACACACACACACACACACACATCCAAAAACACAACTAACCAACCAAACAACCTTCCACTCCACTCCAAACCAACACCCCCCTTCCACTCTCCACACCCCCCTCCTTTACCCCTACAACTGTCTCATCATCCACACGGTCGTCACCACAATGGAGACACAGGTCACGACGAGGCTCAGAATCGCCGTGGGCTCGTGCTCCTGCCCGAGCACGGTGAGGTAGATCACTTGCACACCTAGCTGCGGCAAGTCCTCCAGGAACAGCCTCAGGACACCAAGCACAATGTCAACCCTGTCGACCCTGTCAACCTTGTCGACCTTGTCACCCTTGTCATCCCCGTTTCCACCATCCTCCTCGCCATCTCCATCGTCAGCACCCCCACCAGGCTCCAGCTCCAACCCACCGTCGCCAGCCTGCCGATCTTGACCAAAGGCGTCAAACGGGACTCCGATGTCAAACGATGCACCTTTGTCGTCTTGACCACCCCCATCCTCCTCGACCACATCCATGTAATCTTGCCCATCTTGCTCAACTTGATCCTTTTGTGCCTCTTGCGCCTCTTGCTCACGCTGGCCCCCGTCTCTGGCAGCGAGCTGGGACGTGAGGTGGACGCGGACGCGGCGCTGGCTCTGCCATTCGCGACCCGCCTCAATCAAGGCGATGGCGGTGCCGACAACGACGGAGGCAAACGCCGCCCACACCAGCGCCTCGTAGTTACCGCCGTAAAACCCGCGGCACGTCCCGCTTGCACCGGGCACCACGCGACACTGCCCGCCATAGCACTCGCACTCGCTGCTGCCCGTTGCATTCGGGTCGTTGGCGTTTAGGTAACCGCAGGTGTGGTTGGCGAAATTGTCCAGAGACCCAAAAGTCGTGCACGACTGCAGCTGGAACTTGACGAATCCAGTGTCGTCCGTGTCCAGTGACAAGTCACACGCATCTTCAACAACAACAAAGCTGCCTGTTTCCTCAAAGGACACAAACCCGGACAAGCAGGTGTTGCTGTTGCACTCGCACTCGTTTGTTGCATCTGCTGGAGCAAACGGCAGGCCGCCGCACACGCTCTTCAAGTCGCCATAGCTGTCGCATGAGAAGCCAGCACCCGCGCCCTCGCAACGGTACACTGGAAAGGATGTTTCGCACTGGTAGCTGTCTCGGAAGTCGTCTGTGGTCAACACCAGGCCCCAGAAACCCCAGTCAGTGGCCACATCAAAGAGAATCAACAGCACCAGTGCGATGCGCTTCACACCTTGGAATCTGGAGTGCAGCGCAACCAGGAGCACAAACAGCAACAGGAAAGCGCCGCCAACAACGCCGTAGAACACGTTTGTCTGGTCTTCCTGCTTCTCAGCAATCACCTCACGGCTGGCGTCTTGCGCCAACACGAGCGCCTGTCCGCTTTCCGTCAGTTCACACGACCAGATGTGCTGCTGCTGTGGCTGTTGTGGCTGTTGTTGCCGGTGACTGCTGCTGCTGCTACTACTACTACTACTACTGCTGCTGCTGCTACTACTACTGCTGCTGCTGGTGCTGGTGCTGCTGGTGCTGGTGCTGCTGGTGCTGGTGCTGCTGGTGCTGGTGCTGGTGCTGGTGCTGCCGTTCGCCAACATCATATCCATCAATGCCGTGGCGCCCGCGCTGCTATTGGAAGGCCACGAGCACTTGCCGATGCCTGCAATACTACAGCTGCCAACCATGTCATCGTCGCACATGTCAGCGGCAACGGTGTGGCGGCTGCAGCTCCATGGCTGCACGCCATGCTCGATGCTGAGCTGCTCGAGGGTGCAGGGGAGGCCACGCGTGAGCTCAGGAATGGCGTCGCCAGCACGTAGGTGGATGTTGTTCTTGATCAGCGCCTCCCATGGGTTTGCGTCGAGAATGAGACGCGTCAGCTGTGGTGGCCAATGCACATTCTGCGTCAGTGTGGTCAGGCGGTTGTTTCTCAGGGCAAGCCGTTGCAGCGCATCCGGGAATACGACCCCCTGCAGACTGGAGATGTCGTTGAAGGAGAGGTCAAGCGTCGTGAGGGATGACGCTGTGTGGAACGCGGCATTGACAGCAGGGTCGTCATCAAATGCGATGGCGTTGCGCTGAAGGTACAGGGTCTTCAGCGAGGGTGGCCAGGTTTGGTTCGCCACGGAAGAAATGGCGTTGTTGTCCAGCCGCAGCGTGAGCAGAGCTCGCGGCCAGACTTGGCTGGCGATGGACGTCAATCGATTGCTGCCGAGCGTGAGCAGGGTCAAAGTCGAGGGCCACGTCTGCTGTGCAATGCTGGTGATGCGGTTGGTGTCAAGGAGCAGAAGACGCAGCTCGAGAGGCCAGTTCACGCCATCCACGCTGGAGACTTTGTTGTCACGTAGGTTCAGCACAGACAGCAAAGGCGGCCACTGTTGCGAGCTGACGTCGCTCAGACGGTTCGAGCTGAGGCCCAGCTCCTTCAGGTTGGAAGGCCACTGAGTGCTTTCGAGCACGCTGATGTCGTTGGAAAACAGCGTGAGGTCCTCCAGGCCATTTGGAAGGGCCTCAGCATCGAACCTCTGCAGATTGTTGTTTGCCAGGCCTAGTCGCTGCAAGGTTGTCGGCCACGACTGGCCTTCAACGGAGGTCAGCTGGTTCGAGTTAAAGTTGAGTTCCAGCAACCCAGGCGGCCAGACTTGTGTGCCCAGCTTTGTGATGGCGTTGGACGACAAGAAGAGACGAGTCAGACCGCGCGGCCACGGCTGCCCCTCAATGCTGGGGATGAAATTGACGCTCAGGAACAGGTGCTCCAAGCGCATCGGCCATGCCTGCCCAACAATGCTCCGGACTTTATTGCCGGACAAAGAGAGGCTACGCAGCGAGCCGGGCCAGTGCTGGCCCTCAATGCTGTCGATGTCGTTGTCACCGAGGTCAAGCTCCTCCAGCCCGCGTGGCCAGTAGCCCGTGGTGGTTGGCAGGTGTGCAATGGCGTTGTCGCTCAGGCGCAGCTCTTTCAGGGTTGCCGGCCAGACCTGGGTGTCGATGCTGCTGATTTGCGTCGCGGCAAGCTGCAGAATCTCCAAGGTTGAGGGCCAGAGCTGCCCTTCAATTGACTTGAGCGGATTGTTATGCAGCCACAGGTCCGTCAACCGCGGTGGCCAGACTTGGCCTTGGATGGAGCTGATGTTGTTGCGCTGCAGCTCAAGGTCAACAAGTGTGGGTGGCCACTGCTGATGTTGGATGCTGGCAATGGCATTGAAGCCGAGAGTCAGTGCGCGCAGCCGCGGAGGCCACACGTCTGGCCCAACTGGCAGCTGCGTGATGTTGTTCTGGTGCAGGAAGAGCGTCTCCAGACCACGTGGCCACACCTGATTGTCGATGCTGGTGATGGAGTTGAAGGCAAGCAGCAGGTTTCGCAGCGGCTTGGGCCAATAGCCCTGCCGTTGTGGCAAGGAGGTGATGCTATTGTTCACGAGCACGAGGCTTTCCAAGGTTTGTGGCCAATGCTGTTCGTTGATGGAGCCGATGGTGTTGTTGTGGAGGGTGAGGCGAATGAGACTTGGCGGCCATGCGCCGGGCCCAGCAGGCAGCCTTGTGATGCGATTGGCGTGAAGAAACAGCGTCACCAAAGACTGTGGCCACTGCTGCTTGCCAACGGCCGAGATCCCATTCTCGTGCAACTGCAGCTCCCGCAAGCCTTCAGGCCACCGCTGGTTGATGATGGAGGTGATGGCGTTCTGCTGCAGGCGAAGAATTTGTAGCGCCTTGGGCCACGCCTGCTGGTCGATCGTAGAGATGCTGTTGGCGTTCAAGGCAAGCGTGGTGACGGTGTCTGGCCACGCCTGTGCGGTGATGTTCTGGATGTTGTTGTCAGAGAGCTGCAGCACCTTCACTGCCGGCGGCCAGGACTGGCTGCTGATGTCGGCGATGCTGTTGTGCTCGAGTCGCAGCATGGTCAGGTTGCGCGGCCACTGTTGCGCAGAGATGTTGCTGATGCCTGTGTAGTCAAGGAAGAGGGCGTCAAGCGCAGGTGGCCATGTCTGGCCGACAATGCCGTCGGGGCCCAGGGTGTTGTTGGAGAGGCCAAGCAGCGTGAGACCTGCTGGCCACGTCTGGTTGGAAATGCTGGTGATGTTGTTTCGGTCAAGGCCAAGCGTCACGAGCGATGGTGGCCACCGCTGGTTGCTGATGTCACTGATGTTGTTTCCGCTAAGCAACAGGACAGTGAGCCCCGAAGGGAAGACCTGCCCCGTGACGCTGGTGATGCTGTTGTTGGCAAGGAGGAGCTGGTTCAGGTTTGGTGGCCACCGCTGATTGTCGATGGTGGAGATGCGGTTCTCGTCCAGGAAGATGTCGCGCAACGTGTCGGGCCACTGCTGCAAGCCAAGGTGGGTGATGGCGTTGTCATGCAAGTAGAGATACTGGAGCGTTGGTGGCCATGACGCGTTGGTGGAAATGCTGGCGATGCGGTTGTTGGAGAGGTACAGCACTTCAAGGGCGGCGGGCCACTTCTGAGACGCAATGCTGGCAATACGGTTGTGCCGCAGCCAGAGGCGGGTGATGGTCTCGGGCCAGGTTTGGTTGTCGAGATTGCTGATGTTGTTGGCCTGCAAGTCGAGCTCCCGGAGTGTTGGGGGCCACGCCTGTCCTGATATGTCGCTGATGTCATTGTGATCCAGCAGCAACAGGGTCAGTGTTGACGGCCACTGCACGCCTTGGATGCTGGTGAGGCAATTATCTCGCAGAGACAGCTCGATCATGTCCGCAGGCCATGACACGTTTTGGAGGCTCGTGATGGTGTTCCCGCTCAAGTCAAGGTTTGCCACGCTCGCAGGCAGGGTGTCGATGCGTGCAATGGAGTTGTTGCCGAGGAGGACGGACTGCATGTGCGGTGACGGCCAGGTGACGTTGAAGAGGCTGCTGATGTTGTTGTTGCTTGCGAGAAACGCGACCAAGGTGTCCGGGAACACTTGATTGGCGAGGGTGGTGATGTGGTTGTTGTTGACTTCGAGCGTTTGGAGTGTGGGCGGCCAGGCTTGCTGGTCCAGCGACGTCAAGTCGTTGTTGTTGAGTGAGAGCACCTCCAGGTCGACGGGCCACGTGAGGTTGACGGGAATGTCGGGAATGCGGTTGTTGTAGAGGAGAATGGTTGTTGCAGACACTGGCATTTGCGCTCCGGCCAGGGTTGTGATGTTGTTGTTGTTGAGCTGGAGCTGGGAGACGCTGGCGGGCAAGGTGTCGATTGAGGTGATGCTGTTGAAGTTGAGCCACAGGCTGGCCATGTGCGAGGGCCATGTGATATTGTTGAAGCTGGTGATGGCGTTGAATCGGGCATAGAGCGTGTTGAGGCTGCTGGGGAACACTTGGTTGCTGAGTGTGGTGACGTTGTTTCCTTCGATGTCGAGGTAGACCAGGGCAGCTGGCCATTGCTGGGCGTCGAGAGAGGAGATGTGGTTGTGCTGCAGGCGAAGATACTGCAGGTTTGCTGGCCACGCAACGCCATGGATGGTGGAGATGGTGTTGTTCTGCAGGCGCAGGTTTGTGGCACTCGCTGGAAGCGTGTCGATTTCGGAGATGTGGTTGTAGCTGAGCCACAGGTGCTCCATGTGTGGCGACCAAGTGATGTTGGTGATGCTGGTGATGGCGTTGTATCGAGCGTAGAAGTATGTGAGGGCGGTGGGGAACACTTGGTTGTCGAGGGTGGTGAGCAGGTTTTCCTCGAGGTCGAGGATGTTGAGGGTTGACGGCCACTGTTGCCCATCGGCGGACAAGATGAGGTTGGCGTAGAGCTGGAGCGTCTTCAGGGACGAGGGCCACGACGCATTGGCGATGGAGGTGAGCTGGTTTCCATTCAGGCGCAGGATCTGAAGCGTCAACACCCACTTGTTCTGGGAGATGGCTGCGATGGCGTTGTTCTGGAGGGACAACACCTGCAACTGAGATGGCAGTGCTGCATCTGCAACAATGGTAAGATCGTTGTTGTCAAGGCTGAGCACACGGGTGTCGTTGGGCAAGGGCGCGTGCACGAGGCAGGCCATGGCGGTAGCGGTGAGACCGGCGTTTTGAATCGTGACGGCGTCCAAGGCAACCGGCCAGCGGGCAGAACAGAGCTGTTCGTCACCCAGCGCGTTGTCGCTCATGTCGATGGAGACACCGGCAGGGAGAGATGCGAGGCAGCTCAGGTTCTGCAGCCCAATGTTGTTGAGCTTGATGCTTGCGAGCATGGGCGGCCAGTGGGCGTCGCACAAGGAAGCGTCGTCGATGGGGTTGTTTGACAGGTTGATATCCGTGACGTTTGGTCCAAAACGAAACCCGGCGACACTTGAGAGGCCGCGTGCGCTGAGATCCACGCCTTTGCTCGGATCGCAGTAGTCGAAGGAAGCGAATGCGCCGCACGAAGCTTCAAGCTTGCACCAAGAGGAGAAGTGGGTGTTTGGAGGGTACGGGTAGCCGGTGGGAAAAGTTGGCGTGGGGCCGCCGCACGGCTCAACAAGGCCACAACCCGCAATCTGGATGGTGGTGTCGCAGCCAGACGCTGCCGTCGTCCACTGCGCGGCACACGTGCAGCCTTGCAGCGTGCTGGTCGGCGCAGTCAGCGAAGTGCTCTGGGCGTGGGTTAGGAGAGGAGACGTGAGGAGGAAAACGTAGAAGAGGAAGGGGAGGACGTGGTGGTGGTGGTGCATGGTGGAGGGAGGGGGTGGGTGGAAGTGAAGGAGGGGTGGGGGAAGTGAAGGAGGGGTGGGGAAGTGAAGGAGGGGTGGGGGAAGGGGGGGGGGGATGTAGTTGTAGAGTTGTTGTTTAAGTTGTTGGTTGGTGTTGTTGTTGTTGTTGTTATTGTGTTGTTGTTGTTGATGTGTGGGAGGGAGGTGTTCAGGCGTTTTGGGGAGGAGTTGCGCTGATGTCACGCTCTGTTGAACTTGTGGAAGGGGGGAATGCGCTGGTTGTTTCACTGTGTGTGCGGCTTCTTGGTGGGTAGCAAGCTGGCAAGGAGGACTGTGAAGTCAAACC
>NW_004754928.1:1162441-1217966 GCF_000188695.1 Salpingoeca rosetta | reverse complement strand
GAGGCCGTTTGCTGCTTGAATGCCGCCGTACCACTTATGGGTAGCAGAGGAGAGGCCTGATAGGGTGGTGGTGTCGGCGGTGTTGGTGGCGGCGTCGATGAGCAGCACAGAGGTGGCGTAAAACGGAACGCCGAAGATGCGGCCGTTGTCTGCCACCACACCACTAAACCACTTGCCCGTTCCCACACCGAGGGACTGAATGGTTGTGGTATCGGCGGTGTTGGTATCGGGATCGACGATGAGCATGGTTTCTCTGTGTGATGGAAACATGTAGACGAGACCGGTGTGCGCCAGCACCGCATCGGACCATTTGTCACTGTCGATGCCCAGCTCGGAGATGGTGGTTGTGTCGGCGGTGTTGGTGCTTGGATCAATGATAAGCACAGACTCTGAGCTGAAAGGTGCAGCGTAGATTAGGCCGTTGTTCGCCAGCACCCCGCCAGCCCATTTGAAGACGAGAGTGCCAAAATCGTCGAAGGTGAATGAGCTTGCGCTGCACGCCTCGGCTCGAAGGGCGTCGATTCGTCCCTGCTGAGCGGTGATCGTGTCCTGCTGTATGGCAATCATGCTCTGCTGCGTCTGCACGTTTTGCTGGTACACCTGCAACATGCTCTGCTGTGCAGCCACTGTCTCAAAGAGCGCATCCACGTTCATCCCGTTCACAAACACGGGCTGGCTCGCTGGATCGCTCGTGTTGATGTGAAATGCGCCCACATCGTCCTCCACCAGCGTCACCTCTCCAGCAACGCTGCTTATGAACGGCATCCAGCACACTGCCGCCGCCACCAGCAGCAGCGCGGGGAGCAGCACCAACCCACCTGCCTGCAGGCACCCCATCGTTCTCATCGGTGCCATCATACTCCAAGTGGGTGAAGAAGAAGAGAGGAGAGGAGAAGAGGAGGAGAAGAGTAGAAGTAGAAGTTAAGTGTGCCTCATTCCTCCTCGTTCGCGTGTCTGTTCGCAGGACAGGCGCAGCACCAAGAGAAGAGGAGACAGGATTGGATTGGTTTGTTTGTGGCGTTTTGGCTGTGGTTGTGGTTGTGGACGATTGTTGGGCATCATGCATTGGATTTCCAGCCACACACAACACCACTGTTGTGTGTGTGTGTTGTTGTGGGAAGGAAGCACGTTGAAACGCATCCATCCATCTATCCATCCATCCTTCCATGTCCTCAGTCTTCCTTCCCTCAGCCTTCCTTCATCAGCTCGTGACTGGACCTACAAGGACAGAGCACACACAGCACACAGCTTCATCACGCAGTGCAGAAGAAGGGCGTGAGTTGAACACATGTGAAGGAGGCAGCCATCGTGACTGAAGAATACACTGTTCATCCAAAGGTGCGTGTGTGTGAGTGTGTGTGAGGTCATTCCATTACATTGCATTGCATTGCATTGCTCAGCCTTGTGTGCTCAACACACGTAAGCGCATACGCACACATACATCACACACACACTCACTCGCCTGCAACGCTTCCTTCCTCGTCTCAGATCCGTGCAGCGTTGCAAGGCTGATGAATCGTACATGCTGTGCACCGTCAAAGCCCCCATTGCCGCCTACCTCACTTTCGACGACGTTGTCTGCATCGCCAAGGAGCAAAAGGTGTGTGTGTGTGTGTCTGTAAGAAGCGTACCACTGCTGTGATCTACAACACTCATCATCACCTACATCCGACCTCATGCCCATGCACGCGCATCACCATTTGTGTTGTCAGGGTCGTTAAGGTTGCCCCTTTCCCCGCGCCTCCGATGTCCGCCAACACCTCTGCCAGGTTTGCCTCATGTGCATGTGCGTGTGTGTGTCTGTGCTTGTGCTGTCCTTGTGCTGCGGTCACAACAGACGCACCTCACCTGTGATCGTGATCGTCCCTCAACCCTGTTCCTCTCCTCTCTCTCACGTCTGCTACTTCCCTCCCTCTCCCTTCCCCCCTCTCCTGCCCTCAGGACGCTGTTGCACTTGGCCGCTCCCTCAACCACCGCAACACCGACACCGTCGAGGTCCTTGTCGACACATCCGATGGCCGGTGAGCCAGTGTAGCAGTGTGGTGTTGGGGTGTTGGGGGTGGAGATATGGTGTTGTGGTGCGTGCATGCACTCGTTTGGTGTTGACAAACATAATCGCACCTGCCCCAACACTCACACCAACCATCCAACGTGCGCAATGTGGTGCAGTCACTACTTCAAGGAGGTGAATCTGCGCATTCAAGTCGCGGAGATGGTGAGCTGTGGTGGTTCGGTGAAGCAGCACTGTTGATGGTGCTTTGTCCACTTTGATGTTTGTGGCGTACTGTTCTGCTTCATTCCTCCCCCACCTCACTTACACTTCCTCCATCATCTCCTTCCTCTCCTTCTCCCTCCTTTATTCTTCCCACCAGGTGACTGGCGTTGACCTTGTGCAATCGCAGCTGATGCTTGCTGGCGGCGCGACGCTGTAAGATGATTGAGTTCGAACAGGACGCAATTGCCACCTGCGGATTCAGCATCCAGGTGCGCATCACCACGAAGGACCCGCTCAACGACTTTGCCCCCGATACAGGTGCACATGCGCTTGCGTGCGTGTGTTGGATTGAAGGATGGGAGAGAGAGCGGATTTAGAGAAGCTCATGTTTCCTCTTGGAACGCGGGCACCAGTGGCCGGTGTAAAGTCCAAAAGGCACGATTCTTCTCCTTCTCAACACTTCTTACCCCTCGTAACCCATCATCACCCACGACCATGCGCAGCGGAACGAGCCATTCACCCAGCAGCCGCCAGTCGGCCGCGAACTGGAGCCATACACAACAGCAGCACCACCACCGGCACATGGCGACGAGAAGGATGAGGGAGAGGTTGATGAGGCGGCACTTGGGCCGTTTGACGTGCTTGTGCACCACACGGGCATGCTTGAGCTGGTGCGCGCGCTCCTTGGGAAGCAGCAGGGCGTCATCAGCATCACACCACTGGACGAGCATCAGGGGCAGGTTGCCCGCGTCAGGTGAGCTGCTGCTGACTGGTTGGAGGTGTGCGGTAATGTTGGGGGATTGTAACCGGTTGAGGAGGTGTTCGTTGCATGCGAGGATCATGATGGGAATGACGACATGTGGTGGCGGGTAATGGCGCGAGGATGCGGCAGTCAAGTACTCATCATGTTTGTGTGCAGTTCCTCTCTTCATCCCGCACCGATACACCCTCAACTCACTCAAACACACACACACACACACACACACACACACACACACACACACACACACACACATGTGCAGCTGCGCGACGCGTGAAGTTGGCGAGCGCGTCCTGAGGGAGATGACAAACTTCCCTCTTGGGCAGGTGCAGCTGACGGCCCGCCGCGACCCGGACTGCCCCTCCTGGACGGCGGACGAGCTGTGGTCCGTGTGGGTTGAGCCCGTGCCCGAGGGTATTGAGGAGGTGCTGCCCTCGCTCGCCAAGGCAAACGGCGGCTTTCACTCGCACACATACAGGCCGGACGGCAACCGCGTCAGGGGCACATTCAGGTCGGCGATGGGTGTGTGTGTGTGTCTGTGTGTGTCTGTGTATGTGCATGCACAGATGTTCCTCCAACTCCATTCTGCATGAGCATGCGTGCGCTTCCCTCAACCACGTCCTCAACCAACCAAACAACCAACCAAACAACCAACCAACCAACTCCCCCTCACAACAGGTTTGTGTCGCGGGAGAGCGCCGAGCTGATGGTCCGCCTGTACGACCAGCGAGAGGTGCTGGGCACGAAGCTCAACGTGTTCCCAGACCCAAAAGGCAAAGAACTGGAAGAGCAAGGGCAACGGCACCACGTCCTCCTCCCCTGCCTCACCAACATCCACCACACCAGCGCCTGTTGCGGGCCAGGTAAAGCGCTTCACGTTCTACCTGAGCGAGGCAGCAACGCAGCGTGACAGCAAAAGGCCTAACTGCCGCCATGCCCTGGCCCACCAACACGTACTGCGCGGCGCGGGCGTCAACTTCCAGTCGCTGCAGGTCTTCCCGGACCTGCGCTGTGCAAGCGTGGACGTGGTTGCCGACAGCGAGGAGACGTTCTGGAGCCTGCTGCCACTGCCCATTGACACGGCGTTGAGCCCCTGTCGTCTGGAGGCGCGTCAGGCACCGCTGCACCGCATTGTTGTCACGTGCACCCCGCAC
Organism: Salpingoeca rosetta; assembly: GCF_000188695.1. NCBI lineage: Eukaryota > Choanoflagellata > Craspedida > Salpingoecidae > Salpingoeca > Salpingoeca rosetta. Next base: position 1,213,837 of record NW_004754928.1, on the reverse strand, counting down.
AGCAAGCCCACCACGGGCCGCGACATTGTGCAGGCGGTTGAGACGAACTTTGGCGGCACAGCAAAGCTTGTGCCCATCCCGCAGTCCCTCAAGGACACGCAGTCCCACATCCATCCGTTTGCCAACACGCGCATGGCTGAACAACAACAAGAACAAGGAGCACAGCAGCAGTGTGAAGGTGGTAGTGAGGCACACGATGTTGCTGCCAAGCCCACGGCTGTGCACGACCCTCATCAGTACAAGAAAGACGGCGATGCTGACAGCGACGACAGCAAGAGCAGCGGTGCGTCCTCTGAGACGACGCTGCAGCGCGTGTTTGTGCTGGAGACGACAGACACGCGTGCGGCGCATGCGTGTGTGCGCAGGATGCAGTTTGCCACCTCTGTCTCGCACACGTTTGTGGCGCGGCTGTGCTACCCGAACGACATGCACGTGGCGGTGCTCGACCCCAAGCTGGGCGGCCTTCTGTCGGACCTCGTCGACGCATTCAACAAGGGCAGCGTGGCCAAGGACCTTGATGTGCTGGCGGCTGCAACCATGGGCAACCGCATCTGCTTCACGGGCAGTACCGCCGTGCTGGTGTGGTCGCAAGCCAAGCTGCTTGCAAGCTTCCTCGCGCCCGCCTTCCACCCGTTTGCCCGCAGCGACCGCGTGCTGGGCGACGACAAGATCATGGAACACGTCCTGAACGACTACGGCCTCAAGCTGGTCCGCTACCCGACGCCTGGCCTGCTGCCCTACGCAGACACGGCACACGGGGCCGTGCGGGATGTGTGGAATTTGTGAGGCCCCCCCCCCCGTCATCGGCACCCCGCCCATCGCATCGCCCGTGGCACCCCCAGCAGGTGCTGACACACACGCGCGACCTGGACGGCGGGGCGCCATGCTGCTGGAGTACTCGCTGTACTACTACCTGGACCAGGACAGGGAGCGTGGGCTCAGCTACATCGACAGCACCGCCGGCGCCAACATCAAGTCGCAGATGAAGATCAGCGTCTCGGGCATGCAATACCGCTTTCTGGACTCGCAGCTGCTGGAGCTGGCCCGCAGGTTCCGCGTGTATGTGCGCAAGCCCAGCGCAGAGGACAGGGACGCGTGCGCCTCGAGCGTGCCCGTGACTGTGGAGGGTATGCAGCGGCAGCTGACGGCGTTTGACAACGCGGTGCAGGACACGCTCAAGCAGTATCTGTGCCACGTGCTCGGCTTGCCGGTCATTGACACGTCGCACGTGCCGGAGATGTCCGAGTCGGACGTCACCTTCCTGAAGCGCAAGCTGTTCAACTACCTGACCAAGGCCGGCCGCACGGTGTGCCGCAGCAAGGACGACGTGGTGAGCTACATTGCGCCACAGGACGTGATTGGCACGCCCACTGAGCGCAACGTGTGGATGGTGGCTGGCCGCCGAGATCTAATGCAAACGGTCATCCCAACGACGGAGTCGACGTTCCGCACCATTGCCCACATCCGGCCCACGCGGTACGTGTGCCAGGTGCCAATGTCCGTGACCAAGGAGCTGAAGCGTCTGCGCAAGAAGGCGTTGGTGCTGATGTCAGTTATACCGCAAGCACGGGCGCTCCTTCGGCAACTGCAAATGCTTCTGCTGCCACTGCTTCTTCTGCTCCTTCTGCTGCTGGCGACGATGGCGCAAGCCGCGCACGTAGGAGTAACATCACAACAGCGAGCAAAGGGTGTGTATGATTCTGGCAGGGGCGACAGCCTGTCAACTTCAGTGCCCACGCCGTGCTTAAAGGCCCGCGCATGGAAGTGGTGGCGGCGTCGGAAGTGATGTTGCTGACCACGTGCGAGAGGCTGTTCCCGGCCAAGGTGAAGCAGGCCGTGTGGGAGGTGGAGCCATACCAGTACCACACCATCAGCGAGACGCTGCTCGCGGTGCAGCTGCATGCGGAGATTCGCGAGGGAAGCATCACCAACGACCGCGACATGAACGCCGAGAGGAGCGGCCCCCTTGCGGTACAACGAGGCGCGCGTGACCACGTCCGGTGCGCTGGCCCTCTCGTCCAACATTGAGCACGTGCTGCACGTGGTTGCGCCAAACTTTGCACCCGAGTTTGGCATGGCAGCACGGTGGCGCAGACGGCTGCGGACCTGACGACGGCGTACCGCGCGCTGCTGACGACGGCGCGGGACAACAACATCCGCTCGCTCGCCACGTGCGCGCTCGGGTGCGGCGCCTTCCCCTGCTCCCCATACGCATCTGCATGCACGCTGTTTGAGGTGATTGACGAGGTGGGCCGCGACGGCACGCTCTTCGACACCATCCGCGTGACCATCATCACCAAGGACGTGAGCATGCTGTCGGCGTTTAAGCAGACGTTTGAGAAGTACTACGGCGAGAAGGTGGGCAGTGGGCTGTATGAGGACCTGCAGCGCAGCGCACTGGATGGGTTGGCCGACGAGACGCCAGCTGACCCCATCCAAAGTGGCTGTACACGGGGCCAACGTACACGGAGCCGCCCTCCAAGGCGGAGCTGGACAACAAGGCGGCGTGGAACGGGCTTACGCACGACGCGAGGCTGCTGATTGAGAACGCCTTCAACAAATACCATGCAGCCATCGCTGCCAAGTGCAAGCGCAGCAATGCTGACAACGACGGATGACGTTGGTGGTGGTGGTGATGTTGGTAATGGTGGTGGTGGTGATGATGGCAGTGATGGCCAGAGGTGGCAGCGTCGGTAAACACAAGGGTGTCGCTGCTGGCGGCGTTGCGGCGGAGCATGCGCGCGAGATGCCCAAGTTGATGGTGACAAAGCCGTGCGGGCGCTTCCCCGACAAGTACCTGCACAAGGAGCACGACAAGATGAGTGAGGAGGAGGCCGCCCGCGTGGTGGCGGATGCCCGTGCAACTGCGGCTGCGGAGGACGAGCGCAACATGCGCCGGACGGTTGATCCAGATGTCCTGCAGCGGTGGCTGGAGTACAAGAACCGCAAGGCGTGGAAGTCGGCGTGCTTCTTCAAGATCCAGTGGTTCACCGCTACTTCACGGTGGACTTCCAGGACCACTGGGTGTACGTGAGTGGAGCACGTGGGCATGCACAAGAACGACCTGCGCCTGAGATTGAGTGCGTGCGGCGGGTGGTTGGACGAGCAGCGGTCGAAGCTGGAGCCAAAGGCCATCTTTGAGATTCCGGACCGCTGGGACATGCGCGAGGGTCAGCTGCTTGTTGATGTGACCAACGAGGACGAGCTGGGCCACGTGCGTGCGCCCCCTGTTGGAGCCGCTTCGCCCACGAAACCTGCGCGTGCAGCGTGTGCAGAACGTGTCGCTGTTCAAGCGGTACTTGGAGAGCGTGCACCGCGTGTACTGGCGGCCCGCGCCACCAAACCTGTCCAGCGTCATTGCGCCGCCCTCTGGCGACGACTACAACGTGTTTGTGCACCGCCTGCTGCATGGCATCTGCAGGAGCGAGCTTGACCTGACCATCAACTACGCCAGCGCGGAGGGCTACTTTCGCCCGGGCCTGTATTTCAGCCGCGACCCGTCGTTTGCTGTCAAGTGTGGCCACCACGAGGGCAGCGCAACAGGCAAGAACGACACCGCCAGCGAGCGGCACGTGTATGTCGATGTATTGACGCCCCAGCCGAATGACGTTGCTGATCATGGTGCTGATGATGATGTCGCTGCAACTGCTGTTTCTGCTGTTTCTCGCCATGGTGGTGACGAAGGAGAAGGAAGCGGCCGCGTTGCTGCTGGTGAAGAGAGTGAAGGGACTTCAGGTGGTGCCGAAGGTCCTGGTGGACGCATGACTGCTTCTGCTGCTGGTGGGACTGTGTTCTACATTCCGTTTGCGGTTTCGACGGCGATACGGACCTGTTTGTCATCTATGACAACGGCATGTGCTACCCGGAGTACATCATCTACTTTGACGATGATGCTGTTGATGTTGAGGAGGAAGTGGACGAATCAGAGGATGCGAAAGAAGAAGTAGTCGCGCCAGTCGTCGGGGAGGGGGAGTGATGATGACCGTGGAAGTGAGCCTACTGCGAAAGTGGAAGGTACTGAAGTGAGGGGCATGCGACTCACGGCTGGGAGTGAGGATGCCGCTGATGGCGGTGGTGATGGTGGCGATGGTGATGATCCGCCACGTGATAGTGGTGATGGTCCGCCACGTGATGGTGGTGATGATCTGCCACGTGATAATGGCGATCAATCACAGCGACCCCTGCCACCCCAAAACGATGCTCCCGGTGATGGTGCTGTCGCTGAGAATAACGGCTACGGCGCGTACGGAATCAGAGGTAGCCCCCAAGACAACAACAACCCAGAACAACAATCCCAACAACAACCAGAACATTCTTGGCAATGCCAGCTGTCTCAACCTTGGCTACAGTCAGTCGCTGCTGGTGCCTTCTTGAAGGACCTACAAGCTAGACTAGTGACAGTTGGTCAGATTGGTACGCCAGTTTGGTTGTCTTGCGTTAACGAGGGTTGCGGGGTGGTTTGTTTCGTAGCAGGTGTTGTTTGAAGTGGGTGTTGTTTGAAGTGGGTGGTGTTGGCCTGCTTTGCGTTTGTTTTGCTTCCCTCCCCCTTCTTTCCTGTTCTTTGTTGGTGTTGCTGTGCAAGACTGCACAACGCCGTTTGTCACACATTCCTTGGAGCTATCCAAGCTCACGTGTGGATGAATGAAGCCTTACTTGCGTGCGGGATTGCGCACGTTTGTTGGTTTGCGTGTGTGCGCGTGTGTATTTAACTGTTGAACCATCTTAACTTTTCCTTGGTAGAGTCTTGAGTGAGTGAATACATGCTCGCACTCAGCGCATTCGTTCTTGATTGAGAGTGCGCGTTGCTAACAAGCTTAACCATGGTCGTTGTTGTGAACGGAAACTCATACATGTGTATGAACCGAACAATGAAAGTAGAGTGCGTGAGTGGAAGAGTGCGTGGGGGTTGTAAATGTGCGGTTGAACCCGTGTTGAACCCCAATGTTGATGTCACGTGGATGAATGCGCATTGGCTTGCGTGCTGATGATTCGAAGAACTGTGGTTGCCTTGTTGTACTGAAAGTGTTGTCTCTTTTCCCCCTCATGATCACTTCGTGTTCCACAGTTGTGGAACAGCTTCTCCCGCCATCACAATGCATGCACATATTCGGTTGACGGTTGAGTCATTTCAATTGGAAGTGCAAACGAATGATGAGCAGCGTCAGGTGCACAGGACGCTATCACAGGGTTGGAAGAAAGAAGGAAGATGCAGAAGGGCACAAAAGTGTCGCACGCCCGCACAGACACAGAGACACACACATCAGCACCCAGGATCGATCACGAGAACGGACTCGGAATAAGAAGGGATGCCGTAGACGAGACCATTTGGGGCGAGCACACCACCCCACCAGCTGTAGGATCCAGCAAGATCATCGATAGTCGTGGTGTCGGTGGTGTTGGCGGCTGGGTCGACAATTAGGACGGATGGCGAGCTGAATGGGATGCCAATGATGTTGCCATTGGGTGCGAGCACGCCACCAACCCATTTGATACTGGATGTCTCAGCTACAACAAGAAGCTCGTTGGTGGCGTTTGTAGCTGGGTTGATGACAAGTGTCGTTGCAGAGAAAGCTGGTATGGCGTAGATGAGGCCATTACGTGCAAGCACGCCGCCCCACCACTTCTTGCCAGTGCCGAGGCCACTGATGGTGGTGAGGTCCATCGTCAAGGACTCAGGGTTGATGATGAGGATGCTTGTAGCATCACGTGGAATGCAATAGATCAAACCATTCTCCACCTCCACACCGCTGTACCACTTGTATCCCTCGCTCGACAGCCCGGACAGCGTGGTGATGTCGGCTGTGTTGATTTCTGGATCGACGATCAGCACAGACGTGGCAGAGTACGGAATGCCGAAAATGAGGCCATTCCTCGCCACCACACCACTGTACCACTTGTAGCTACCAGTACCAAGGGAGTGGATGCTCGTGGTGTCAACCTCATTGGTGTCTGGGTCGATGATGAGCATGGTCTCCCTGTTTGAAGGGAACATGTAGATGAGGCCGTTGTGTGCCATCACCCCACCAGCCCACTTGGCTGGATCCGTTCCAAGTCCCGAGATGGTGGTGGTGTCGACGGTATTGGTCCTGGGGTTGATGATGAGTACAGAAGGCAAGTTGAATGGTGCAGCGTAGATCAGTCCATTGTTTGCCAGTACACCCCCAAACCACTTTGCGCTCGTTGAACTGAGTTGCCCAAATGTGCTGGCGCTGGGAGTGCACACTTTCCCATAAGCACGATCGATCGCGCTCTGCTGCGCCGACACGGTACTCATCAACATACCCAAAGTCTCGTGCACATTCATCCCGTTCACAAACACGGGTTGGCTCATTGGATCGCTCGTGTTGATGTGAAACGCGCCCACATCATCCTCCACCAGCGTCACCTCTCCCATGCAAAGGCCGGAACGCTGTCCAATCAACGCCAGCAGCAGTGCTCCCAACAACAAGAGGAAGAAGAAGCGGGGCGTCATGCTGCTCTGAGGTGCGCGGGGAAGGGGGTGCTTGGGTTGGACTGGCAAGGACAAGTAAAGAAGGAGGAAGGAAGAGGAGAGGGAGCAAGAGAGAGAACTGAGAGAATGGGGTGGTGTGTTCTGGCGTTTTGGATGTCTGCTGTCTTCCTTTTCATTGTAGATTGTTGGTGGCAGCGTTCACAACTCTCCGCATTTGGTCGTGTTTGATTCTTACGTGATTCCCTCTTGTCCTCTCTTCTCCGATCTGCTCCTTGTTTCGTGTGTCCGTTTGTCCTGCGCACAAGCCGACGACTTCCTTCTGCCTGTCTCGCTCCTCCTTCACAGTTGGTGTGACACCAAACACAGGCGAGATCGACACATACTCTCTCTGGACGCTCCTCCGACCTTACTTGCACATCCAGGAAGCAAAATGACGAGAGCAAAGAGAGCATTGTTTCATCGGTTGATGGTGTTGATGCTCGCGCTGCAACAACAGTACCAGCAGCAGCATGGGTGCGTCCTGGGAGAAGTGGTGATGGAAGAGGATGCACACGGCGCACTGCACATCAACACCAGCAATCCCATGAAGGAGCCCGTATTTGTCAACGGAGTGGACGTTGGCGAGGAGATTGCGTCGTTGCGAAGTACAGTTTCAGCGCAGGCGAGGATGCTCGCAGAAGAGCGAGGCAAGAACAACGTGTTCGAAAACCGTCTTTGTGCAATGGGTGTGCCGCCGAGGGTGGACACGACCACGATCGCTGGTGTTGGAAGTGCAAAGGTGCCTGGTTTGGCGCAGTCTTAGCCCACAATGGCTTGATCTACGGTATACCGTTCAACGCAGCCTCAGTGCTCATCATCGATCCAAGCACCAACACGGCTGATACAACCACGATTACTGGGCTCGGTGCTGGAATGGGCAAATGGGGACGTGGCGTGATCTCGCACGATGGCCATATTTTTGGGTTCCCTCGAGCTGCAACGTCTGTGCTCATCATGAATCCAAGCACAAACACAGTTGACACCACTACACTTGGTGGACTGCCTGGTGGCGATGACTGGCGGAGCGGTATTATCGCGAGGAATGGTGTCGTCTATGGTGTTCCGTGGCACTCGCCTTCCGTTCTCGTCATTGATCCTACCACAAATACCACCGACACGACAACAATCATTGGCTTGGGTACTGGCCGAGAAAAGTGGCAAGGCGCCACTCAAGCTGCAAATGGCCTCATCTATTGCGGTCCAGCGCGTGCTGAGTCTGTGCTGATCATTGACCCGGTGACCAACACAGCTGACACCACGTCCATCCCCGTCATCGCTGGTATTCGCAAGTGGCAAAGCATGGTGCTGGCCAACAATGGTCGCATCTATGGCATTCCATCAGGCTCTGGCGTTGTGCTGATCGTCGATCCAGCTACCAACACTATTGACACCACGTCAGTGACCGGCCTCTCAACCAGTGACTACAAATGGATTGGTGGAATCCTTGCACCCAACGGCCTCATTGTGGGCACCCCACGAAGCGCTGAGACAGTTCTCCTTATCGATCCCGAAACTAGCACGGTCGACGCCACATCACTTCCTGTTCCTTCTGGAGATGACAAATGGTTTGACGGAGTGCTCGCCAACAACGGCCTCATCTATGGGATTCCGTCCAGTTCAGAAGACGTCCTCATCATTGACCCCGGCTGCTAATTGGTCGGCTGGCAGGCGAGGTCATCATCGGTTGCGAGACTTGTTTGAAACTGTGCGCGTTCGTTACTGTGCTCATCTTTGTGTTGTCGCATGTGCTTTGACACGACCTGTGCTATTTCCTCGTGAGTTCACTTTGTGTGTTTTCGTGTGTCTTGTGGCTTCGCTTCCGATTTGATGCCACGTTCTGCGTGCACTTGCTGTCCTGTGTGCTGTGTTGCTTGTTGCTTTTGGTTGTTATGCCAGTTCGACCTTTATGTTGTTCATCGCTGCATTGGCGCTTCTACTTGTGAGTTGCAAGTGAGTTGATGGATGAATAAATGCAACAGTGTGATGTTAGGATGTATGAGCACACTTGACTGTGTTTGCATGCTGTTGTTGCTGCGCCTTGTGTGTCATGCTTGTTGCTTCATGTCTTCATGTGCATCCAGCACGCGGCAGACAACCAATTTCCACACCAACAAAGTACTTGAACAGCGGCTGCTGGGGAAAGCTGAGCAGAGGGCAGAGCACACTGATCTCGGGTGCCGTGGTGAAGCATGATGGTGTGTTCGTTGATGTTGTGTGTTTGGTTGGGAGGAACTACTGCGGGATGGTGGGGGTGATGACACGACGTGTTTCGTAATGGGAAACAATGAGATCACACAAAGACTAGTGCTGTGGTTGTTCTTTCACTGGTCGGGTTCGCACCGCATGGAAGGTGTGTCACAGGAGGCAACGAGGGAAGAGAACATCACGGGCAACAAAAGGGATGTAGGGGTGGGGGTGGAGGGAAGGGCATTTGAGTCGTGGGGTTGAAGTACATCACGGAGAAAAGGGAACATGTCTGCAAGCACGCAACCAAACACACAAACACACACACACACACAAACACACACACACACAAACACACACACACACAAACACACACACACACACACACACACACACACACACACACACACACACACACACACACACACACACACACACACACACACACACACACACACACACACACACACACACACACACACACACACACACACAAACACAAGTCAGCACCCCGGGTCGATGACGAGGACGTTCTGAGCAACAAGAGGGATCCCATAAATGAGGCCGTTGGTCGCGAGCACGCCGCCGAGCCATTTTCCTAATCCAGCAAGATCATCGATGCTGGTGGTGTCGCTGGAATTGGTGGCCGGATTGAAGATGAAGACGGATGGTGCGTCGTGTGGAATGCCAACGATCAGTCCGGTGGAACTGAGCACTCCTCCAGCCCACCTTCCTGATCCGTCCTGATTGACAGCATCAAGTGTGAAGGTGGCGTTGGTGGCTGGGTCGATGACGAGCGGTGTTGCAGAATTTGCCGGAATTGAGTAGATGAGGCCATTGTTCGCAAGAACACCACCACGCCATCTGAATCGGACATCCAAGACCGCAAGTGGTATCAGGTCCATTGACAGCGATACCGGGTTGACGACAAGTATTGAAGCCGACGCACTTGGAACACAATAGATGAGACCGTTGTCTGCCTGGGCACCGTTGTACCATTTGTTGCCATCGGAGGAAAGTCCAGATAATGAGGTGATATCCGCTGTGCTTGTGGCTGGATCAATGATCAGCACGGAAGTAGCAAAGTTGGGGATGCCAATGATGAGACCGTTGTTCGCAAGGACCCCGCTAAACCATTTGCGGCTACCGCTTCCGAGCGACTGAATACTCGTGGTGTCGGCAGTGTTTGTTTCAGGGTCAACAATAAGAAGGGATGGTCTTGAGGCAGCCAACATGTAGATAAGGCCATCCTTCGCCAAAACGGCGCCAGCCCACTTGTTGATGTCAGTTCCAAGCTCAGCCATAGTGCTTGTGTCGATAGCGTTGGTGACTGGGTCGATGATGAGGACCGACGGGGCATTGAATGGAGCGGCGTAAATCAACCCGTTGTTAGCCAGCACGCCGCCACTCCATTTGCCCGGCCCCGAAGGGAGGTCTCCAAACGTGTGAGCTGCCGCCTTGCACACCTTAGCTCGCAAGGCATCAATCGCACTCTGTTGTGCGTCGTTGACCCTCTGCTGTGCCGCGTTAGCACTACGCTGTTCCTGCAATGTCGACCGGTACTCCTGCAGCATGCTCCGGTGCGCATCGATCATGCTCTGTTGCGCCGAGACTGCCCCAAACAGCACATCCACGCTCACCCCATTTACGAACACGGGCTGGCTCATTGGATCGCTAGTGTTGATGTGAAACGCGCCCGCATCATCCTCCACCAGCGTCACCTCTCCAGCAACGCTGCTGATGAACGGCACCAAGCATACTGCCGCCAGCAGCAGCACGGGGAGCACCAGCAACCCACGTGCCTGCAGGCACCCCATCGTTCTCTTCATCGTACTCCGAGTGGGTGAAGAAGAGAGAAGAGGAGAGGAGAAGAAGAGTAGAACAGGAGAAGGAGCAGAAGTTAAGTGTGCCTTCCTCCTTCCTCGTTCGTCTTCGTGGTGTGTGTTGGCAGGACAGGCGCAGCACCAAGAGAAGAGGAGACAGGATTGGATTGGTTTGTTTGTGGCGTTTTGGCTGGTTGTGCTTGTGGACGATTGTTGGGAATCGTGCATTGGATTTCCAGCCACACACAAGCAAGCAAGTTCACTGGTGTGTTGTGGGAAGAAGGAAGCGCGTTGAAACACATCTCATCCATCATCCATTTCTTCCTTCCATCCAACTTTCAATCAGCCTTCCTTCATCAGCTCATGACCGGACCAACAAGGACAGAGCACACACGGCACGCGATGTCGGTGTCTTGCTGCGTTGTACCCACACCACGGCTTCATCACGCAGTGCAAAAGAAGGGCGTGAATTGAACTGATGTCAAGGAGGCAGGCATCGTGACTGAAGAATACACTGCTCATCCACAGGTGCGTGCGTGTGTGAGTGTGTGCGAGATCACTCCATTGCATTGCATTGCATTGCATTGCATTGCTCAGCCTTGTGTGCTCAACACACGTAAACGCATTTGCACACATACCTCACACATTGCTTCATATGACACATGCTCACACCCATCTGCCTATCTTCCATTGTGCTGGTGCACCTTACCTCCTCTCGCATCTACGTCGTGTCTGACATCGTGACGCTCTCGTCCCCCCGCCACCACCTTCTCCACGCTGCCTCGCGCCTCTGTGAACATAGTGTCCACACAGCCAAGGACGCACACAGGTGCACCTGATGCACGCATGTGATGCAGCTGTCCCTCTGTGTCCAAGACACTCTCCAGCCACTGCTGGCGGTATCATGAGGAGTGTCTACCCTTCCTTCCTCCGTCTGGTTGGCACCAGCGTGCATGCGTGCAGCGCCTCCTCCTCCACACCAACATGGCACTCTCCTCACCAAGGCAGCTGCAAGCATGTGCGATGTCCAGTGTGGGCCAGCTGCCAGATGGTGGATGGAGGAGCAGAAGAACAACGTGAACCTGCTGCTGCTGCTGCATGTGGCCACTTGGCTCCACGACGACGACCACCACAACAACAGCCATGGCGTCTCCTCAGGCAAGGTCCACCGTGGCATGTGGATTGTGTGCTCAGAGCATTGCGGCCATCGTATGCGACAGCAGCAGTGTGTCAGGCCAACGGTGATCAAGACCACACTCATGATCGAAGACGAGACGGTTGCTGTCGAACATCTTGCTGAGATGTCATCAGGCGAGCTGGCAGACATTGTACGCCAGGGCGGGCACTCCGTTGAAATCGTCTCACTGCCACAGCAGCGTGAAGAGCAGCAGGAAGGTGTTGAGGTGTCAACCTCCTCCACTTCAGCTTTGAGCACACCTGACAGGAAAAAAGTGGCGCCTTCCGACAACCACCAAGATGCTGTTGCCGACACTCTTCATAAAGCCATCACCCCACCCCAGCACAATAGCAGCTCCTCACGCCTCTGACAGCACTGACACCAAGTTGCAGGTGCGTGCACTCTATGTGTGTGTGTGTGTGCACATCCTCACTTCGACACCTCCTCACTTCCACACATAATTCTCGCTGGTACACACTGCATCTACCGCTGCGCTGCACTACAGGCATGTCGTGCACCTCGTGCGTGCCCAACATTGAGGGCGTATGCGCCAGCGTGCACAGCAATGTGTTGTGTGGGCCTGCTCGCTGGCACCGCGCCGGTGAAGCCCTGCAGCCATCATCGCCAGCATCGGCGAGGTAGGATACAAGGCCCGCGAAGAAACGCAAACACCAGCACAAGGCATGACGTACCTCAGCATAAGGTATACGATGTGAGCAGCACTGCATCTGTGCTTGTCTGTTTTGCTTGCTTGCTTGCACGGCTGCTTGTGTGCACGCATGCCTGCTTTCCGCTTCAACCTCTCACCCTCCTGCTGCTGCTGCTGCTGCTGTTGTTGGACATGCATGACAGGCGATGCTGAGGGCCGTGCCCGGTGTGTTCAAATGGTGCATGTTGATGATGCGTCGCGCCGTGTGGAAATCAAGCACGAGACCTACGCGACATGGTCACACGTGTGTGTGTGTGTGTGTGTGTGTGTGTGTGTGTGTGTGTGTGTGTGTGTGTGTGTTTGCACTTGTACGTGTCGCTTCGTCTTGCTTCTTCTCTGCTCCCCTCCAACCGCATCCCTTCAACGGACTCTGTGTCTGCCCTTGCTGCCGCGCCGTGCCACCCACCACCACTTGCTCACAAGAACGCCCTGTGTTATGCACTTCACACAACACCCATTTGTGACCGCAGCGCGCTGAAGGATGCTGGGGTACGCGGCGGAGCTGGAACACGAATCACCACCCACAGGAGCGAGATCCGCTTCTGCCCCATCACCTTCATCGTGTGCGCCGTGTTTGTTCGTCGCCGTCCACCATCATTGTTGCCGCGTGTGGCCAGACTCCAGGGATGCGCGCATGATTGACGACATGTCGCGACGCATAACCTCATCCTCATGCTGCTGGGTCTGATCTCCTTCATTTCCCGGTCGGCCGTTTCGTCCTCTCCGCGGTGCAGTCCACCATGCACGGCGCTGCCAACATGAATGTGGTGTGTGTGTGTGTGTGTGTGTGTGTGTGTGTGTGTGTGTGTGTGTGTGTGTGTGTGTGTGTGTGTGTGTGTGTGTGTGTGTGTGGTTTGTTGCGACCACTTCCGCGTGTTCTTGTCAAGTCCAGCACTGCAGTGAACGAGAGAGCGTTATGCGTGCCTTCTTTGCTCACGTTTGCATGCGTGCACACGTATCGCTGATCCACCCACACTTGCCCTTGCGTTGTTACAATTCCACCTCAGGGCTGCATACTTGCACTTCCTGGTGGTGCTCGTTATTGCACCCGCCTCCCACGAAGACTCTGACTGGTGGTGGCGACCTCTTCTTTGAGACCGGCATTCTCCCTCTTCACCTTTGTTTCGCCCGGGCGATACATCGAACACCTCGCCACAGGGAACACCTCCAGCCTGCTGAAGGAAGGTATAGTCAAGGCAACCGCGTGGAGGAGCGAATTGACACCGACTGGTGCAGCGCGGCGACGACCTGAAGGTGCGTGATGAGGGGGTTGGGTGTTGGAGTTGGTGGTGGTGCGTAACATGTGGTGGCGGGTGATGGCGAGTGGTTGGTTGTAGCTGCAGCAGCAGCAATGTGGCAGTTGTTGCCACCCTCAGCTGAGATTGTGGCAGCCGCCAGAAAATGCACTGTCGTTGCATCTCGCTCACCTTCCCTCACGTTCTTGTTGGCAGATGGTGGCTGGTGACAAAGTGCCTGTGAATTGGATGGACGCGTGCTGGAGGGTGCGGGTGAAATGGACGAGGCCATGATCACGGGGCGAATCAACACTCGTCTCGTCTCCAAAGGCGTTGACGGCATTGTCATGTGGGCGGCACCATGGTACTGCTACACACGTTGACAACGAGGGTGCTCAACTTTCAAAGGCGCCCATCCAGCAGAGGTGTGTGTTCTGCATACAACACGCGACACCAATGTTTCACACGTGCCTGTCAATGTTTCTATAGACATTCCCACTCACACACATACCCACACAATCTCTCGTTTCCTTCATCTCTCCTTTTTCTTTCCCAGATAAGCTGGCGGGGCGCTTTGTGTCAGGCATCGTGTTGCCATTGGTGTGTGGGTTGCGCTGCTGACCTCGGGTGCCGCTGACACATTCGTCTGACGAAGGCGACGTTCAACTGGTGTGTCTATGTGTGTGTGTGTGTGTGTGTGTGCGTGCGTGCGTGTGTGTGTGTGTGCGTGCGTGCGTGCGCGTGTGTGTGTGTGTGGTGCTCGCAAGTCGTGGTTAGAGAACACTCACATACTCACTCACACACTCACTCACACACTCACACACACACACTCTCTCTCACCCACACACTCAACTCTCCCTCCACACAGGCCGTGTTTGACAAGACGGGCACGCTGACGGTTGGATCTCCACAAGTCATGTGTGCGCGTGCTCGGCGATGATGACACGTGGACGGACGAGGACGCCCTGTTGAAGCTGGTGGCGGCTGCAGAGGCAAACAGCGAGCATGCCCCTGGGCCAGGCGATTGTGGCGCACGTCGGCGCTGTCTCCTGCAACGGACTTCAAGACATTCTCTGGTCGCGGCATCTCAGCAACCGTGGACAGCATGCCCATTGTCATTGGCATGCACATTGAGGTATTGGCATGCCCTTGTGTTGTTGGCAATCCCACAACATCAGCACCGAAATGTGGCAGACGATGCACGAAGACGACGAGACGCGTGGCTACACGGTTGTTACGTGCTCGGCAGACGGCAACCTCCTGCCTGGGCCATGTGGGGTCTCGCTGACACGTGCAAGCCTTCGAGGCGAAGAGAGCGGTGCGCCTGCTGCGCCCGCACGGCCTGACCATGGCCATGCTCACGGGCGACTGCGCGGTCCATTTGGGGCAGAGATTGGCATCGACAACGTGCTCGCAGCAGCGTGCAGGAGCTGCAGGCGAAAGGGCGAGGTGGTGGCAATAGTTGGCGACAACATCAACATTGAGTCAGCGGATGTCGTTCTGATGATTAAGGACAACCTGCTTGCTGAATGTGTTTGCTGGCCATGCACCTGTTGCATGCGACCGTGCTCCGCATCCACTACAAGCTTCATCTGGGCCGTGTGGTGCAGGTGGTGAACGCGGTGACGGGTGCGCTGCTGTTGCATCCTTGAGTAACCCCGCTGACGTTTGTGGCTTCGCGGCTTTGCGGCCGCAGCCATCCACTGGTCGTGGCAAGTGGCCACCTCTTCAGCAACGCCAACGACGGACGTGCACGCGATCCGCGAAATCACCAGCGTCCACGTCTCGGAGATCCAATCCATCGCAACAGCCACCACTTCGTCACCTTCTCCTGTGCTCCTGTGGCATCATTTTGGCGAGGGCCATGGCTTCATCGGCACCATCAGCATGTCTGCGAGCAGAGAGCAGCACCTGCTTGTGCCGGAGGCCTGTGTTTTGGCAATGTACAGCGTGACCTCCTCCTCCACGTCGCTGCGCTTGTCCCTGATCCACAGCCCTCTTGCAGCAGGGCACTCCTGGTCGCTGGCGGATACGGTGGCGCAAAGTGTTTGGAACGTGGACAAGCCCTGCCGTGTGGCCGCTCTGCTGCCCCCGTTTGGTGGTCAGCGCAGTCGATCAGAGGCAACAGCGGGGGTGTGCGCCAGCCCCTGGATGGGGAGCACGTCCTGACCACGCACACCCTGGAGCAGTGAAACATGACAAGTGTTGCCATTGTGCTGTGGAGCACGCGAGGATGGCAGCTCTCACACAGCACCACGCCGGCCAGTGCCAGCTTTGAATCAGCCGCATCAACACGCGACGCCAAGCAGGTTCTCCCGTGTGGCCGAGCTTCGCGGTGCCGGCTGCGTATTGTGTGCTCAGCTTCAACAAGGTCAACACCACGGCCGTCACAATTTGCCCTGCTGGCCATCTAGTTTCACCCAAGACACGATGCCTGGAGCCGTTGCCCTTGTTACCCACCACGCCGAGGCTGTGCCCGAGCTCCCCATCACCTCCCGTTCAATTGACTTGAGCAGTGTTGCTAAGCTGCAGCGAGCCGTGCGCATGTTCCCTGTCACCGTGAGCACTGCCGTCCAGGATGCCGAGACAGACACGCCGCTGTCTCTGTTGTCGTTTACGGCCAGCAAGGCCCGCCACGCGTCCGCACTCCGCGCCATCTTCAGCACCACCAGCGTGTCCTGGCTCGACTGCAGCACAGAGCAGTTCATCGTGGACAAGGTGTGTGAGTTCGCCAGAGCCTTCTTCAACCCTAGCGATGACAAGCCCTGGCAGGGAAGCCCTGGTCACTGCGCGTCGCCCCTGACGCACACACTCGTGGCAGACGTCATCCTGCTTGTGTGCACGTTTACAAGCGAGCTTGAGCTTGCGACCTCCACCGCCGACAAGCAGTACAACCACCACCAGCGGGCATGATTGTCTCACCAGGGCAGACAGGACATTCATCAGCGAGATGAGCAGCAGTACGTTTTGGCACAACCGGCTGAAGTTGTCTGGTGAGCTGGCCAAGCTTGAGGACCCTGGGGCGCGCGTGGTGCCACTGACGCGTGCAGCTGGGTTTGTGAATGACGGTCTACGGGCGATGCGGAGCTGTTAGGCAGCTTCGTTGTTCGCGTCTGCAGTGGCGTGGTACATGCTCACCGTCGCCCTCGTCAGTGGCAAGGACGTGGTACAGCTGCTGCTGGGTGCAGCCGACGACAACAAGTCGGTGGTGATCATACTGGTGCTGGGTGTGCTGGCTGGTTGTGGACATGGTGCAGGAGGTGCGGCAGTCACGGCTGTTTGGAAGCGACGAATGTGGTGTTGGTGTTTGTGGTGCGTGGCACGTACTCTTCCCAGCACGCACCCTTCCCAACATGCACTCTTCCCAGCACGCACACACGTTCCTTTCCACTGCTGTACCACCTACACCCGTTCCAGCCAGCGCATGATCCTGGCCCATCTGCTTCGACATGCGCCACTTCCTGCTCTGCTCGCCCTCGGCATCAGCATTGTGGCCGGGTGGACGTCGTTCCGGTTGCTGCTGCACAACGACAACACGTTGTCGGCCAACGGCCTTGCTGCTCGTGTTCAACAACATGCTGCTGCTGCTGCTGCTGGCGGACCTTGACCTGTGGATACCTTTGACGGCGACTACAGTGGTGGTGCTGGCTGCTGCGCGTCCTGCATATCAATGGTGCTGAACCTGCTGATTGCGCTCACGTCGGACTGCGCAGACATTGAGTTGCAGCTGCGGCGTGACTGATGCAGGAGGAGGAGGAGGGGGATGGGTGTGCGACGCTTCTTTCAAGTGTTGGCTGCAGCGTGCAGTGGCAGGGTGTGCTGCATGCGCTGAAGAAGGAGATGCAGCACAGCACGTGCAGAACGGCGTTGCCGACCATCGTAGAATGAATTGTGACATGACTTGCAGTTGATGGCGTTGTGTTGGTTTGTCTTTGCGTTGGTGTTGGTTTATTGCTTGCACTTTGCGTCGTTCCAAACCCCGCAATACATGCATGTTGACGACACATTCACTCATACGTACACAAAACGAGCAAGCGAGTGCGCATGCATACACACACACGTGCAATCAAGCAAAGTGGTGGTCCTTGAGTTCTCCAAACGATGGTCGTTCACGCGGGCTCTGCGCCATGCATTTGTACGTCAGCGACTGGAGCCACTCGGGGATGGCTGAAAGGCGTGTGCATGTGTGTGTGTGTGTTTGTGTGAGACAGAGACAGAGAGAGAGAGAGAGATGGACGCGTGGTCACGCAATCTAAACGAGCACACATGCACACACACACACACACACACACACACACACAACTCACCATGTTGTTCGCTGTCTTCAAACTTGAGCCGCTTTCCATCTGCCATCAGGTTGCTGATGGTGGCGAGGATCGGGCCTCGATACCCACTCCCCTTCTCCTGCTCGATCAGATCAGGTGGTCGCTGTGTCGCCACCTCCCACATCAGCACGCCAAAGCTGAACACGTCTGCCTCGAAGCTGTACTTGTCGCCCGTCAGTGCCTCTGGTGCCATGTACAGTGGCGTCCCCACCCCAGCCGTCAGCGTCATGCTCGTCATCGTTTGCAGTACAGCCTGCTGGCTGTACTGCGGATCATCATCATCATGGCTTGAGGACAGGCGTGTCCTTTGCTGCTGATTTCTGTCACGCGTGAAGCACTGGCGAATGGACCCAAAGTCCGTAATCTTGGCACGCAGCGACGATGATACCAGCACGTTGCCGCTCTTCAAGTCCCTGTAAAGTGGATGGTGGATGGGTGAGTGGAGATGAAGGGGTGAGCAAGAAGCACATGCCTGCAGACACGCACACACACACACACACACACATACTCACCGGTGCATCTGGTCGAGGCTGTGGATAAAGGCCATACCACTGGCGACGTCGCGAAGCAGGCGCAGTTTCAACTCCCACACAGTCATCGTCTCAACGCTTCTGTCGATTCCTGTGCTCACCAACGTCAATTCCTCACCCACGATCTCTGATGCTGTCACACCCTCCTCCACACTGTTTTCCCCGCTTTGCTTCCCTTGCTCCACCTCCGTTAACACTTGCTCCACGTCCTTCTCCAACAAATCTTTAAGGGACCCCAGAGCAACAAACTCCAGCACCAGGAACGGGCTGCCGTTGGGATCTGTCCCCGCACCAAAGAACCGCACCACGTGCGGATGCCGTGTCCGCTGCAGGAACTCCACCTCCTTCTCAAATTCCAACACCGTGCTCTCACCAAATGCCATGACGGCTTGCTGCAGCACCTTGACGGCCACCGTCACCGTGTCCCACTCTGCCATGAACACCACGCCAAATGCACCCGCAGCCACCCGCTTAATCATTTTCAGCTCATCGTATCCAATCTCCCACGCTTTCTTCAGCGCCATCACCTCTTCGTCCATCTCCACCAGCAATTGGTCCTTAAGCGCGTTGTCTGCTTGTAAACGCCTTTGCCTCTTGTACGTGCGGTACCCGAGGAACAGCAACGCTTGCAGTGCAAGCACGCCAGCGATCGTCCCCAGCACAGCCGGCACAATGTCGAGCTCAATTGGTTCGCACCGCCCGCGTCGCATCTCATGCCCTTGTGAGCACTGGCAATGAAAGGAGTACACAATCTCAGTGACTGAACCAACTAGCCCAGGGATCGTGTTATCGAAAAGATCAAAGTCTCCGCTCGAGAGGTGAAGCGCGCAATCGATGGGAGCGTCTTGCAGTTGTAGCACTGGCGCTCGAGGCCTGCGAGGAAAAACTCGTCCGTTGCGGCGGAGATTTGATTCGGATAGGGCGATCTCGTGTCCCACGATTCGGTTGACTTCGGCTGGGTCATGCAGCCACTTGTTCCCCGAGAGATCAACCACATCAAGGAGAAACAGGCATGTGGAAATGGTAGCCGGAGCAGACACCGAGTTGAAGTTGCTCTCGGCCCTCAGGTTCCGCGCAAAGAAAACACGGCGGCCCCACCGCGTGCACAAGGCAGTGCTGGGCTGAATGCGTGTGTTGCTGATGTCCAACACATCGATGAACGGCGCGTCAATCTGAGTTAACTGCGTGCAATCGGACGCGTTCAGCTCTCTCAGCGCGCTGGGGACGATGACCAACTTGAGGTGCTTGTTGCGTTGGATCTGAACAGTTTGGAAGGTTTTGTTCGTACAGAGATGCAACCTCGTGTGCCGTGTGTTGACGAGGCGAAACACGTCCACCTCGTCTGCCAGTACATTGCATACCATTTCCAATGGCAAAGTGCGGTTGTCGACGCCGGGCCATCCCAGTCCAATCACTCGAAGCTGAAGTGGCAGTTGCAGCAGGTAGCCAAGCACCTCACTCACGTCCACGTGTTGCAAGCTGAGGGTGCGCAGGTGTGGAGAAGGTGTCAAGTTGGTGGCCTCGAACACTGCTCTGCTCGTTTTGTCGTCATCATGCGCTGCGTCCAGCTCGACAGTTGTCAGATTTGGAAGAGTCAGAAGCGGTGTGAGATCGATCCTTTTGACATCGTGGTTCTGCATGCGCAGCACACGAAGTGCAGGCGCTTTCGTCATGTCTGGCATGTATTGCATGGGATTGT
This sequence comes from Salpingoeca rosetta, assembly GCF_000188695.1. Taxonomy (NCBI): domain Eukaryota; class Choanoflagellata; order Craspedida; family Salpingoecidae; genus Salpingoeca; species Salpingoeca rosetta. Next base: position 1,193,665 of record NW_004754928.1, on the reverse strand, counting down.
CGCCCAGGACGAGGGTGTGCAGGGAAGGCCATGGGTTGGGAATGAGAAACCGGGTCAGCTTGTTCGCCGCCATGTCAATGCGCTCGAGGCGTGGAAACTCTGTGTCAAACAGCCCGTCAACGTGACGAAGGCGATTGTTTTCGAAAGTGACCTCCCGCAAGTTGGGCGTGTGCGCGAATAGGTCGGGGGCTAGCACACTGAGGCGGTTGTTGTGACAGAACAGCCATTTTAAGCGGTAGCATGAATCAAGGAGCCGGTCAGGCAATGCTGTCAATTGGTTGTCTCTCAGGCTCAAGTCGCTCAGGGAGACTAAATCTCGAAACAGAGTTGGCTGCAGTGATGTCAGGTGGTTGTTGTTTAAGGACAGGTGGCGTAGAGAAGTTAGCCCAGCAAAGATAAAGTCTGGGAGGGACGTGAGGAGGTTCCCTTCGAGAACGACGTCATTCAATCGGCGGTTTGTCTGAAAGATGGTGGGTGGCAGGGAGGTCAGGAGGGTGCCACCCACATGCAATGTGTGCAGCTGCGTTAGGCCAGCAAACACGTGTGCGTCTAGCTGCCGAATCGGGTTTGCGCCCAGCTCCAGCCATGTCAAGTGCTTCAGTGAATGAAACGCGCCAGTGGGAATGTTGCCTTGCTGATGCTGTTGGAGTGGAGAAAGAGCTCATCCAGGGCTGTGAGTTTCTCGAATGCATCTGCTTGGATACGCGGAATTTTGTTGCGGTCCAAATCAAGCTCGACCAGGGACGTCATCAGTGCAACCTTTGGAACTGATGCAAGGGAGTTGTTTCGCAAACGAAGCGCAAACAGCTGTGCTGCATGTTTGAACCCCTCTTTGTCAACTTCCTGGAGTAGTGTGTTGTCTTGAACAGCCACCTCATCCAGGATGGGAAAATCGTTGAGCACGCTCAAATGAAACGCTGGGAACTGCACACCAGTGATGCGCACCGTCGTGCACGAGGTCCAGTTGCCATTGTTGACAATCCACTGAAGTATCTCTGCTTCAACGTGCCCTTGCAAAGACAAGTGCCTCACTGTCATTGACGCCGCTTGCAAAGTACTCGTGTCAGTTGTGCTGTTGACTGCTTCGTGTCCAGAAACCGTGAGGAACAGTACACCATTGGCGCTAGCTCCAAGGCTCCAGCGCACGAGCCATCAATAATGCTTTGCAGGGTTGTTCGTCGCTACCAGCGCGTCGCACGCGTGTGCATGAGGGGTGCGGTTGTGCGCTCTTGAGGAGGGCAGTGCATGCCGTGTCTGGTTGAGATGGGCTGCCTTTGATGGGTGTTGATTTCCCCCATTTCCCTCTTCAATACCGTTGCTGTTGCATCCAAAGGCCTGGCGTTCATCATGCGTTGGATCGATGACAGATCAATCATGGTGGAAGAAGTGTTTCGTGGACGCAACTGTCCAGTGGCGAACAGCACGCGATGCTCTTTGAGCGTTGTTGCAAGGTGCTTCAATGTTGTGTCCACGGAGGGGGACAGCGTGCGGTCCTTGGTGTTGGGAATCAGACGTGGAGAGGTGGAGATGTGGAAATGGGGTGGTGTGAGTCAGTGGCAGCTGCAAGTGCGATCGTGAACAGAGCAGATGGCACATCGTGGCAAAGAACCAAAACGCAAGGATAACAAGAGCACCACAACCGGAGCGGACAAGGCGAGAACACACACACACACACACTCACTCACTCACACACACACACACACACACACTCACACTCACAGCATCCTTCAAGCAGCCGTGATGCCATGGACACGAGTCACCGACTAGCCTGCCAACAACAACAACAGCAACAGTGGTGGCAACTGCAAGCACAGCGCCCAGCGATGATGAGGGCGAACAACAGCAGCAACAGCAGCAGCACATGGGAGAGGAGGAGGAGGAGGAGGAGGAGGAGGTCGCGGCATGTTGACACCAAAGGAAGGACAGTGAAGGAAGGAAGTGGAAGAAAAAGAAAACACACGAGAAAAACAAAACAAAACAATACACCAGGGAAGGAAAGGATTCCCAGTTTTGCTGGCTGTGTTTCCTTCTGCGCAAACACTTTCCTTCCTAATTTAATTGCCCTGCGATGATTTGCTTTGCAAGAGAAGGAATAACCTGGCACTTTTGGCAACACGCGCAAGTGGATTTGGCAAGGGTGCAGAATACAGAGAAAACAAGGTGTGGGTTTTGTTTTGTTGTGCTTTGTACTGTCGCGCACGTTGGCTTGGTTTGGTTGTGGATCAACAACAGCACTGTCGCTTCCACACTGCACACCGCATCAGCAGCTGCTCCCATCATCATGGCCGCCATCACCCGCACAGACAGCCAACGACGGCGTGCTTCCGAATGTGTGCTGCCTCCTTCTTCCACCTCATCGTTTACTTCCGAATGATGACAGCCACTGGCAGTGGCACAAACAAGGATGCATGCTGACAGCAGAACAGCAGCAACCGTGAAGACAACTGCGCAGTGTCACGACACCTCTTTCCTGCACTCCGTGCACGGCCACACCTCACTTCCCTTTCCTTCATCGTTATCATCATGGACGGCAACCTTTCTTCGCGCTGCACTGGCTTGGCAGTAACCACCATGAGACCATGTGAGATCGACATGCAGCATGTTTTGTTACCCTTTCTCTTGTCACCATGCTTTCTCTCAGACATGCGTACACACTACTGAACTGTGCAGTGCAGCCATCTCACGTTCACTGTGCGTGCGCCTTCCTGCGACCATCCCATTCCTGTTTTGCAGCGCGAGTGCTTTTGAATGACACCACCATCCACAGCCAACTCAACTCAGCAGCTCTCTCGCGCTCATACACATCGTGCTCGATGCGTGCATGCGTGACGATCTTTGCTGCACGCAAACGCTGGCGCAGAGCAACATGTGACTCGCAGTTCACCAACACGCACCTTTGCGCTGACGCTGCGAGAGGAGAGCAGCAACTGCAACGTGGCTATCCGAAGCTGAAACTGGACGATTGACGCGCTATGTGCTGCCAGGCAAGAGTAGCCGTCGCCTGTGTGTGGATCGTTGGCGGCGCCGACAGACGGCAACACAGTGCACTGTCACTCACTCCTCTTCATCGCGCAGAGGCGATGCGGGCGTTTGCGGACGTTGCATTGGTGGCATCCTCGCACACGTTGCAGCTGCTCCACGAGGGCATGCACGTGTTTGTGGGCAGGCGGGACGGATGGCAACGTATTCTTCGCCGCATGATTCGCCACGTGATTCGCCGCGTGATTCATCGCATGATCCGCCATTCTTCCTGCACCACGCGTTTGTGGACAAGCAGCTGTGGTACGACTGGCAAGTGACAACGCTTTGCAACAGCAACATGCCAGTATCCAGCATCGATGCTGCACATGGCGCTTTGCCGGATCTGAGGAGGTGCCGGACAGCGTGGCATCAACTGTGCGTGTGTGGTGAACTCTTAGTGTCTCCCTGTTTTCGTTCTTCTTGCCTTTCCTTTCATCCGCCATCCTTGATGGGGCCAGGTTGATGTCACATCATCTGACAGAAACGGCATCATGGTTTATCGTCCCCCACGAAAAACAGTGAACATGCGACAACGCACGGTGAGGAAACGAATCGTGTCGTGAAGTCACGTCAACGTACGGGAACCAAGAACAGAGGGTTTAGGTCAGTACGCAAATCAGTGCAGGTGGGTTTGAGCGTGTGCACAGATGTGATATCAAGGTGCAAGTTTGGCCTGAAGGTCACCATGTGTTCGTTGCGGACTTTGCATCGAAATGGTTTTTTCATCACTGACGTTATCCAACTCGATGGTAAGCGTCTTCGCAAGCTCCGCATTGTCGGCTTTCTCGAGTTTGAGGTTCTCGCGACCCTGATCTGCGCTGTTCAAAGGAGACCGAAAACGCCAGATCGTGCTCTGCTCCACACAGGTCAGGAGGTCCGCAGAATTGTCGAGACCTGTCAAGCTGCATACGAGAACATTTGTTGCAAGGGTGAGCGAACGAACTCACCATGCAATACGACACGCGTGCATCTGTTGTGGCCGGTGTAGAACCAACCTTTGATCATTCACTGTGACGTCAAACAGAGTAACTTCGAATGGACGATGCGTCTCGCCAGAGAAGTCTGGGTGCAGCAGCTTGCAGAAAGCAGTGTGCCCACCCTTGAAGCGGTTCAAGTAGTTTGTGCTCTTTCCCACATACATGATCCTTTTCTTCCCGTCATCAAGCTTGCCTGCCGTCACCACATACAGTGGCCACAGTGGCTCGTCCGTGTTGAGCAGCTCCTCCAACTTGTCAAGCAGTGTAATGCTCAAGGCCTCGCGGGCAGAATTTTCAATCCATTGCAGGAACGCGGTGGCACATGCTTCGCCATACTCCTGCGCACCGACACCAGGTGCTGCCTCAGCATGGTCGTGGTGAGCAGCGAATGCATCGGCTCCTTCCACAAGGTCTTCTGCGGCATTTTCAACGTCGATGCGAAGCCCGTCAAAGTCGAGATCAGCTTCAAGCGGGTACAAGTCTTGAAGCTCGCCAAAGGTGTCCTGGCACGGTAAATGATCGCAAGGTTACCATCTTTCTATCACATCCCTTCCACACATGCGAGAAAACTAACATGGAACAGAAGAAGCATTAAATCATCGATGGCACATGCTTCCACTTCGAAGTCAGCACGATGCTTCTTGAACGCCTTGATGATGTTGCGCACGTCAGCGATGGGGGCTCTCACGTCCCCCGCGTTCTGCGCGTTGTCAAGACTTGGGAAATCTTCAAGGTCTGACTCGAGGCCTGCTCACAATCACATCCCAACGACAGTGTGAGAAACGACACCGCTGCAAACGCAAGTACAGGATTTACTCACTAGGTTGCAATGAGTGGGGCCATGGACTAACCGTGTACGTCCACCTCTTGAACACTGTCAGCATCGTCGTCGCTGTATTGCTGCCTCACATGGTCCTCAAACTCACTGCCTTGATTGCGCTCTTGCTCCTCGTGCACTGCGTCCAAAAACGCCTGCATCTGCCCCTTCACAGCGTCGAACGTGTCCTTAAGGACCTGAAGAATCCCATGCCTCCTTTCTTCGATGGCGTCGGTTGCACTCTCCTTGTTGTTCACCACAAACTCGTTGTAGGCTGGTTCCATCGACACAGGGCGGAGCACAGGTCGCTCCGCCATTTCGTGCTTTCGTGGGCGCCATAAGTTCGTTTCGGGTGCAGTTTGACAACAGGCATTGCGCCGATAGCAGTAGTGGCAACAGTCGAGGGCAGAACAAAACGAAATGACGTGTGCTGAAGGGGTGGGGCTTGCTGGATGTCGCAAACGAAAAGTGCTGCGCCAAAGGGGTGTGGCGAACGCGGCTCCGGAAATTCCCGTTTGAAGAAAGGGGCGTGGTTCACAGAAACGCGTGATGTGATGACGCACGGTGTGTGGAACACCATGCAATGTGACTGCCGCAAGCTTCTTTGACACTGCATTTACTTCCCCCCTGACTTCGAATGAGAATGATTGTTGCGCTGTTGCTCTTGGTTGTAGCTCGAGTGGCGTGTGGTGGAAAGGGCCGGCTCGCTGTTGATGAGCTTGGAGCGCTTCACTTGAGTGCTTCAAACGGACAACCTGTGTTCGTGAATGGCATTGATGTGAGTTTGATGTTTGAGTTGCTGGGGCAGCAGAACCAAAGGGTTGAGGCCTCTGTGACAACAATGCAAAGACGTCTTGAGTATTTTGAACGCTCGTGCTGCTGCGTCAACAACAGGAATCCAACAATCAACTTGGATGTGAATGTAGGATTTGGCATTAATAAGTGGCGAGGTGGTGTGCTTGCCAACAACGGCCTTGTGTATGGCATACCATCCCATTCATCTTCGGTGCTGATCCTTGACCCCATTACAAAGACGGTTGACGTCACCTCCATCACTGGTCTCACGGACGTTGGTGGAAAATGGGTGGGCGGTGTGCTTGCTGATAACGGTTTCATTTTCGGAATACCGTCGGATGCTTCGATGGTTCTCATCCTGGATCCCGCCACCAACACAGCAGATACAACGACAATCGCAAATTTGGGACCCGATGCAGCCAAATGGAACGAAGGCGTCCTTGCCAACAATGGCAAAATCTATGGCATTCCTCATAACTCTCAGAATGTTCTCATCCTTGACCCCACCACAAACTCTACGGACACGTCAACTCTGGCAAATATTGCGGTCGGCACACGCAAGTGGCGTGGTGGAACACTCGCGAGCAATGGCAAGATTTACGCCATTCCATCTCACTCTCCCGCAGTTCTTATCATTGATCCATCCACAAACACCACAGACACAACGACGATTGCAAGCCTTGGTCCAAATGAATACAAGTGGTTTGGTGGTGTGCTTGCGGATAACGGCAAGATCTATGGAGTTCCGCACAACTCACCAGCAGTCCTCATCATTGACCCCGCCACGAACACCGCAGACACAACAAGCATCACCGAGCTTGGTGGAGAATCAGGCAAATGGAGTGGCGGCGTCCTCTCCAACAATGGCCTGATGTTTTGCTTCCCACACGATGTAGCTACCGTCCTCATCGTTGACACGAAGGTGGACACTTCAAGCATGATCGCCATCACAGACCCTGAATCGAGTGGTGAACGCTGGGACAATGGCGTTGTTGGACCGAATGGCCTTGTGTATGGGGTGCCTCTTGACGCAACTTCAGTCCTTACCATTCATCCAGGCTGTTAATTGACCCTGCAGCGGCCAACTCCTTTGGTGTGTTGGAACCACAACCCTTCTGCCCTTGAACACAGATTCATGTCTGATACTTTTGTTCGATTTTTCTTTGATCTCCACAAGGCTCGTGCACCACGACATACAGCCTGAACTTCAGTGTCGGTGAAGGAGTACTAAGGGATGGTTCTCTCTCTTCCTTGTGTCTGTCTCTTCTCCCCTTGCTTGATTGTTGTTACTCGGCTTTTCACCTTCTCCGCTTTACTTGCTCCTTCATCTCCTGCACAGTACACAGCAAGACCTTACTTTACATTAGTCACCCACACACATACACACACGCGCCACTTATGAACACGAGCAGTGTTCGCCCGTGCATGTTGAGGGGCAGTTTGTGAGCTCAACCCCTGCATCCACACACATGCATCCAGATATGGTGACACCAGTGCAATTCACAGAGGTGATGCTGGTTTGGAAGAGAAGAACGTCGCCGTCCACATTGGTGATCTGGCCAAACTGAAAAGAAGAGAGGGCGGGGTTGCGGGCAATGTACATATTCCCGCCCACGCTGACGATGTTGCCAAAGTCGACCGACGTGAGGACGTTGTATCGGAGGCTGAGGAAGCCGCCCACCATCGTCAGTGCGCCAAAGTCGATGTCAACCGGCCCGTTGCTGTCGGCATGGATATAGCCACCCACGCGGGTGATGCGTTTGAGATCCAACAGAGTCAGGTCGTTGTTGTGCAACGACATGTCTCCGCCGACGCTTGAGAGCAGGCCAAAGTCGATGAAAGTGAGGTCGTTCCTGGACAAGTTCACGTCGCCATCGATGGCTTGCATGACCCCAAACGAGAATGATGTGAGACCTTGTCCTTCCACGTCGATGTTTCCAGCTTGATCAATGGACACAGCCACGCCAGGGTTTGCTGCCTGCAGCAAGGTACTGGCCATGACATTCTTCTCGCTTGCCACAGCAGCCAGCACAAGCTGCAACGTGTCTGCGAGGCGAGCGGGTTCCCGCAGCTGACTTTGCATTTGCTCCACATCGACCCCATTCACCAGCACACGAGGTTGGTGCTTGACATTATTGTTGCTGTTGCTGGCTGTGGTGGTGTTGATGTACAGGGTGCCCCACTCGTCCTCCTCAATCACCGCTGCATGTGCGAACAGCGTATTGTTGTTGCTGCTGCTGTTGTCGTTGTTGTGGTTGGGGATGGTGGTGTTGTATGCACAGCAGCGCAAGGAGGGCATTGAGTGTGCTGAGTGTAAGGCAAGCGAAAGAGGAAGGACATCGCCTCATGACTGTAGGACTGTGAGAGGAGGGGGAGACAGAGGGAGACACATGAGTGACCTCGTTCTCTCTGCGAGGACCGAGGTCATGGGAAGATGAAGGGGGGTAGATGGTCTGGTGTGAACGCACCAAGCACAAACAAAAGAACAAGCACAAACACAGCACAGCCAAACGCCTTCTTCTCTGCTTCACTGCTTCCTGCTGTCTGTGCAGAAGGCTGATGTACGATTTCCATCACTTCTCCACACCCACACTCAGCACAACAGCAAGCAAAGAAGCAGGCATCCAGCCAGCAAGCAAGCAAGCAAAAGCAACAAGCAACAAGCCTGCCATCACCAGCTCGCCGTTCACAGTCATAATGATGATGATGGCTGCCCGCTTCCAACCCCTCCTGCTGTTGCTGGTGCTGGTCGTCGTTGCACGCGTGTGCGGGGAGGTGGTATTGGAGGAGGATAAGGAAGGTGCACTGCACATCAACACAAGCGATCCAGAGAAGGAGCCCGTCTTTGTCAATGGCGTGGACGTCGGAAAGATGTTCAAGTTGGTGCAGCAACAGGCCAGCATGTTGGAGGAGCAGGTGGGTGTCAACGATGAGCTGCAGCAGCGGCATGAACAGCAACAGGAAGCCCTCTGTCGCCGGTTTCCGCCGTCAACAGACATGACCACCCTGGCGAACGTCGGCACAGGAGACGCCGACTGGCTTGGTGGCGTGCTGGCAAACAACGGCCTCATCTACGGCATCCCACACCGCTCTGCTTCTGTGCTCATCATCGACCCGACGACCAATGTCGCCGACACAACGACCATCCCTGGCTTGGCCCCAGACGCGCGCAAATGGGGCGGTGGCGTGCTGGCACACGATGGCCTCATATACGCCTTCCCATACGATGCCGAGTCCGTTCTGATCATCGACCCCATGAGCAACAGCGTGGACAATATCACTTTGAGCGGGCTCCCTGCTGGCACTGGTCAGTGGATCAGCGGCGTGGTGGCTGCTGACAACGGCTTGATCTATGGCATCCCGTGGCGTTCCTCATCTGTGTTGATTGTGGACCCGGCCATGAAGACAACTGACACCACAACCATGGCTGGGTTTGCAAGTGGTTGCTGCCAGTGGTATGGCGGGGCGCAGGCGGACAACGGCCTCATCTACTCCGTTCCACGCGACCCCCAATCCGTGCTCATCATCGACCCAGCCACCAACACGACCGACACCACCTCCATCGCGGGGCTCGAAGGCGACGACAAGTGGCAGGGTACCGTGCGTGCGAGAAATGGCCTCATCTACGGCATCCCTTTCAAGAGTACATCGGTGCTTGTCATTGACCCGGCCACCAACACCACAGACACGACCTCCATCGCCGGCCTTTCATCTGAGCACGGCAAGTGGCGTGGAGGGTTGCTGGCGCCAAATGGAAACATCGTTGGCATTCCCGCCATGGAGTCAAGCGTGCTCATCGTGGACCCACGCACCAACACAACCAACTTGTTGGAACCATTTGCTGTGGACGCTGGCACCAACAAGTGGTATGATGGTGTGCTTGCTAACAACAACGGCCTCATCTATGGCCTGCCAAGTAGTTCGAAGGACGTCCTTGTGGTGGATGCAGGGTGTTGAGTGGATGTGTGCTTTGTTGTTGTGGGGGGGGGCGGAAGAAGACGGAGGTGTAGATGGGAGTTAACATGTGTATGGGGTAGTGCGGTTCATGTCTTCCTCCCCTTAGATCTGCTCTTCCTGCACAATGAGCCAATCGCACCACACCACTCCGCTAGTGTGGTAGCGTGCTCAAATTAGTTGCACGTGTCTGTGGGTGACAGCGCATGTCCTACAGACCCGCCCTTTTTCGATTCCCTTTCAATGCTTGCTGCCACACGCCAACCTCTGGCCTCTCCACCGTGACGCTGTGACGTGTGCCGAAGAGAAATCACATCATCCACCAGCAAAGCAAGCAAACATCTATCACACACTCGTTCTGTCAATCTATGCTTGGTCGTTGGTTCAAGTCAACAAGTCGGGTGTCGTGAAGACCTGACTGACTCAACCGTTCTTATCTTGCTTGCCAGCAAGCAAATGCAAACAGAATTGTTTTGCACTTTGGAAGAGTAGTGAGACACGCCCTCCCACAGTGTCTCGCCAAACCATTTGTCATTCAACCTTTCAACGAACCCTTCCCCAACTCACCTCTCTCTCCCTCGCCCGCCACTTCACGCCAGCCAGAAACAACGAAGAACAACAGCAAGCAGCAATGTGTGCTCACCAACTTGCTTCGCCACGACCTTGGGTGGACTTGTATGCAGAGGTGCACAAGCGCCCTGCACCACAAGGAGGCGGCAGCAACATCTTGGACAATCTGCTTCTGAGGCATGGGCTGTATGAAGTGGGTGAGTCGAAAGATGTGGGTTCACTGTTTGGTGTGGCTGGCCCAGCCCTGGACAGCTGGATTGAGCGGAACCACAACAGAATCGTCGACGTTGGCGACATCAGGGCTTTGAGGGTGTTCAAGGGCACCAGCAATCCATGCATGGAAGCCGTGCGTCTGTTGGCGGTAGCGGCGGAACTGCAGAAGACCATCCACGTGTACTCGTACTTGGCCGACGTGCCGTTCATTGTCCGACCACCACCTGGATACCCTCCATCATCAGAAGTGACAAAGATCATCCACCGCACAGACGGGCACTTTGCCAAAGCCAAATCAGTCTGGCTACGTGAAAAGATCCTGGTGCGAGCAACCTCAACGGTAGTGCCGTTTCGCTCTTGTGCCTCTTGTAGCCTTGCACGTCATCTCGGTGACCAGCGCGCCAGTTTGTTTGCTTGGCCATCTCACACCTTATTCCTTCATTCGCCCACGTGCTTGCGTGTTCTTGTTCTCCTTCAGGCCACACTCAAGAACTTTTTCCTTCGAGCTGGGAAGGGCAAAGTCATCATCAAAGGTGTTCTTGGAGTCCTTGGATTGATCCTTTTCATTGTCCTGACAGCATTGCTGCTCACATATGGCAGTCCCGGCACCTGTTCAGACATCAAACTCGAAAATACCAACGACACGATGGAGTAGAGTGAGGCATACAAGAACTACGCGCACTGCCTCGCCACACGAAGCCGATCGCTGTCCGCCTTGAGCACAAACTTTGGAATTCTGGGAGTGGTTATGGCCATCATGTTATCCCTCATCCAACATCGAAGGGGCCACAGTCTCATCAGATCGGGATGGCTGCTGGCGTGTTGGGTTATCCTGTGTTGTGTTGTCATTACATTCACGGTCGCATGGAGCGTCGTGCTGAGAGTTGCGTTCCCGGAGTGCCCGGACGTACATCAATACCCCAGCAAGATGGACGCTGACTACATCGAGGATCTGGTGACTTGTCGAGAGGCTCGCACGGAGTTCTTTGCGACATTGGCCGATGGCATCACAGCAACAATCGCAATCTTTGCGGTGAGCGTGGCCTTGGACAATGGTGGTGCCGAGGACTGATGGAATACCTCTCGTGTCAACAACACAATCAGAGAGGCCGTTCGGGTCGATGCCTGTGATGTGTAGTTATGTACCATTGACTGTTTCATGCTCCCATCTCGTAGTGTGGTGTGGTTGTGGAGTTGGCGGTGCGGTCGAAGGTTGTTGAGCTGAACTGTTGTACTCGTCTGTGTCATCGACTGCATGCTTGCTGAAACGCCTTGAGCAGGAGCTCACGACCCGTTCAAAATACCACAATAAACAACACGAACTCAGCTGACTGTTCTCACGCAAAGACGGGTGGACAGATCGCCGTGCCATCGAGCATGCGCTGAACACGCCACAACAACAAATGATACGACGCGCTATTCTTTGCTGCGAACCGCCAGCACACAGTCATTTGGTGCACCCCATCACGAACAGCCGAGCATGCGAATCTCGTCCGTCCCCAGCTCCCTGTCTGCAAGCGCTGCATACGCCGAGAGCGATACTGGTGGTGCAGCAGTGTTTGCCGATGGTGACGCCGCTGCGGCTTCTGTCGTTGTTGTTGATGACGGTGATGGGGTGAAGAAGACGACGATGAAGATGATGGTGATGCCATCAAGGGAGTCCGCGACAGAAGGGTGCCCCTGAACGGCCGTGGCGCTGTCGCTGTAGCCGTCGCCGCAGACATGAGGTAACGGCGGCACCGTGTTAGGAAAGGAAGGTGGACAAGCCCTACTGCTGCCGCTGTTTCTGCTGCCATCACAGCTGTTGTTGCTGTCGTTGCCGTTGCTGCAGATGAGGTCGAGATTTTGGCGGCTGCACTGCAATCCCGCTGCAGCGGTGGCAATGTGCTTGTGATGATTGGTGTTGTTGACAATGTCGGCACCATGGCATGCGTCAGGGACGGTGTCACTGCTGGCCCATGTACAGGTGCATGCAGTGCTGGTTGGAATGGGCGTGATGCCGCTCCCAAATAGTAGTTGCAGGAGTGGTGCCGCGTTCATTATGGTGGCGCTGTCGCGTGTGGTGTGGATGGATGTACCCTCTCTGCCATATCCTCTGCTTCGTGCACGAGCTCCTTGTCCTCTTCCTCGCCCACTTCAGCCACGCTCATCCCCAGTCTGCTCTCCTGCGGTCGCCCATGCTGTTTGACTGCGGGTGGTGGCAGCAATGTCCCATGTGTGCGTTTGTGTGCGAGTGCATGAGTGTGTGCATGCGTGTGATCGAGGAGGAGGAATAAAAGTGATGAACAGGGACGTGACTGCAGCCGGCTTACATTGTGTGCGCATGGAGGTCGAGCGTCGAGCAGGTGCTTGCATGAGAGTCGGGGAGGGGGGTAGTTCTTGTGGCAGACGCTTCCTGATATGGTAGCAGCAGGGTGGTGTGAAAGGTGGTCAGGTCGGATTGGAAGGTTGTGGTGGGTGGGAGCAGTCAGTGGAGTGAGTAGAGTGTATTGCATACACGCTGTCTTTCTACGCACACACACACACACACACACACACACACACACACACACACACACACACACACACACACACACAAAAACACACACACAAACACACTTGCTGTTTGTTGCCTTTGCCTGCCTGCTCCTTCTTCATGTGCAAACTCTCAAAGCAGCAGCAAGCTGAACACGTCCAGCACGTGTGTCATCTTCTTGAACCGCCATGTGTGCGACACAAAGAGCACGGTTCCATTGCCCACTGCATCGTGGAGTGGCTGCCACTGCTTGTGCAACAGATCAATAATACACGCACAGCAGCTGTCCCTCTTGTTGTACCACAACGACGACGAGCTGCTTGCTGGCTGGCTTGCGTGAACGCGAGGAAGGCGTTCTTTGTGATCGCATCCACAAACCAAACCATCCACGCAGTGTGCTTGCTTGTTTTCTGTCCTTTTGCTTTCTGTCCTTTGCTTCTTGTTATCAACAGTGGCGCTCACATTGACAAAACGCACCGCGCTGTTTGCTTCCTTCTTTTGCTTGCCATGTTGACAGAGAAGGAAAATCCTTGCGTTTCTGGCAACACCTGCCACCCGATTTGGAAGCACTTTCCCGCCCTGCAGCACAAAGAAAAAGATAAAACAACACAACAATACACAATACACCACAACAGTTATTGTGTTGTCGCACACACTCCACACTGCCGCAACAAGCCAGCCACCAACGCTTGCTCGCTCTGTTGCTCGCTCTGTCGCTTGCTTGCGACGCATGTGGACGCCATCTGTGCTCTTGTTCGCCTTCTTCCTCGTTTGCGTCACTGATGGCTCTTGCCACAGACACAGACAGGTGCACCACAGTGGTGGCAGGACCATGTGTTGTGCAAGAGAAAACGAGCGAGGCGGTTGATGGGCAGGATCACAGCTCTGGTTGACACAAGGTTGACACCTTCCCTTCCACATCAACACATCAACACCAGCCATCCATCCCACTGATGGACTCAAGTCAGTCAACGGGCATGGTGGACATGAACGGTGTGCTTGCACCAGTGCAGCAGTGGAGCACAGATGGTGCAGGAGCACCCATCAACCAATGGTGAGGACGCCTCATAGACACAACACACCATCGTGCGACACGTGACGTGCGTGACCTCAGCCAACCACAGAGATATGGCAACATGGCATGGGTGGCGGTGCAATGGCCGATAACAACAACAACAACAACAACAGCAAAAGCTTGACCTGTGCGCAGGGACGTGCATCTGTGCTCATCGTCGATCCCTGACATCCACCCCTGTTCGACGCAGCGACCACAATTCCAGCGATAAACGGCCTCATCTACATGCTGACTATCATCCCTTGCTGTAGACAAAGACAAGGCCCCTTATCAGCGACTGCAACACTCTATCCACTATCCTCGATTGATTCAAGAACCACCAACACAGCTGTCTGATGAAGCATGCCAGCTGAAAATGGCGTCATCCACAACGGCTGCATTCCACAAAGCACATTCTCTGGCACTCGTGGTGCGGGAGGCGACCTCACATGCATTCAACGACCTCATCTACAATGTCCCAGCCAGCAGATCACTCGACGACGCCGACGATGCCTGCGATCGACACAGCTCGACATGCAGCGATTACAGTGCAGTGGTCTGGCGGCGTGCTTGCGTCAAACGGCAACATCAACGACCAGCATCAGGAGGCGTGCTTGCTTGCTGTGAATGATGGCCTTGTCGACTGCATTCCTCCCGCCAACGCCGAGTATGTGCTTGTCATCGACCCAGGATGCTGGGGTGAAGACATGTTGTGCGTGCGCATGGGTGCTTGTCTTCTTCTCTACTTGTGTGTTCGCTTGCCTGCTCGTCTTGGATCTTCTTCGTGGGATGTGTTGCAGCGCCCTTCTGTTTCTTCTTCCACCACTTTGTTCTGTCTCCCTTCCCTCCTCCCTACTAGCCTGCAGCCACTTTGCACACCCACTGCTGCTGTTACTCCACCCCATTCTTGCTTCTGTCCCACGTCATCCTTTCCCTTCTCCTTTTCACCTTGTCTTCCTTTTTGTGCGCTCACCACCCTTGCCGCGTGTACTCCTTCCATGTTGCCGTGGCTCAAACCAACACAGTGAACCTGCAGCGTTTGCGACCATGTTGTGCACTTGCTCCTCATCGTGTGATGGAATCCACGACATCTTGTGCAACCACTACTTCAGAACATGCCCCTCATCACGAAGATCCCTTGCGTTTGGTGCTGAGCACTCACAGTGTCGCGAAGAAGGAGAGAGTCTTCTATCTTGTCTTCTTGTGGGTGGCCTCCATGATGAGCACGAGCAAGAGCAAGCTGCGCCTCACCCCTAGCTGGTTTGAGGTGGTCACTCCATCAACCAACACCAATGCGAGCTGTTGCTGCTGTTGTGTATTACCGCCACCTTGTGAACACCGCACGAAAAGACGGAACCGAACAACAGCGCAAGAATCAATGAAACTTGCAGGACATGCGCAATACGAGCACTTGAACACACACACACTCTCACACACACACACACACATACACACACACACACACACACACACACACACACACACACACACACGCTCTCTCGACACTGAATGGTGGACACGCTGGAGTCGGCCTTGATACACGAGCCGAGGCCCCTGCAGTCAAGCTGGGTGAGGTCCGTGTCCGTGACATCAAGGTATCCAGAAACGGTGGTGAGGGCTCCAAAGTTGATGGTGTTGAGGAGGCTGTTTGTGCTGCAGTCCAAGTAGCCGTCAATGCGGACGAGGGCAGAGCCAAAGTCGATGGAATCAAAGTCGTTGCCGCTGAGGTCCAAGTAGCCGCCCACGTGTGTGAGCTTGGGAAAGGTTACATTGCCGAGCTCGTTGAAGCTGAGGTCCAGGAAGCCGCCGATGTGGGTGAGGCTCTTGGAGTCAAAGGCGTCGAGTGAGTTCCAACCAATGTTCAGGCTGCCGCCCACGGTCGTGAGCTTGGCCATGTTGACGGTGTCAAACATACAACCGCCCAGGTTCAGGTCGCCGCCAACGCTGGTCAGGTTGCGTAGGTGGAGGGTGTCCGCGATGGTCCAGGCGAGATCCACGGAACCCGTGACACTGGTGAGCGATCCAAAGTCAACGCTGCCGATCGAGTTGTCAGTGAGGTTCAGGGATCCACCAATGGACGTCAGTGGCGTGAGGTCGATGCTCCCCAAACCGGTCTTGACAATGTCAAGGTCACCTCCAACATGTGTCAGCTTGCCAAAGTCAACGTTTGTGAGTGCGAGGTTGTAGCTGAGGTTGAGAGCGCCACTGATGGTGTTCAGGCCGCCAAAATGCAGCTTCTGGAACTCGTTGTACCACAGGTCGAATGTGCCTCCAACCGTGGTCAGGCTGCCGAACTTGATGGTGGTGAGCCGGTTGTAGCTGAGGTCGAGATTGCCACCAATAGACGCGACGCTGCCAAAGTCGAGCGTTGTCAGGTTGAGGTTGCGGCTCAGCACCACGTCGCCGCCCACCATGGAGACGTTTCCAAAGTTGGCAGTTGAAATGGCGCCGTGCTTGAAGCTGCCGCGGGCAACGACCGAGCCGTTGACGGTGGTAATGCTGCCAAAGCACAAGGCCGACACGTTACTGCCCGTGGTGGTCACTGTCACGTTTCCCGCAACGGCCTTGACAAAGCCTGGGATGTCGCTGCACCCGCAGTCCTTGACATTCTGCAGCGTGCTTGGCTTCTCCTGCTTCACGCGCTGCACTGACTTGGGATCTGTGCAATCCAACGACAAGCCCTGCAGTTGTTGGGAGAATGATAGGGAAGAGGGACACGTGTGTGTGTGTGTGTGTGCATGGGTGAGTGTGGGTGCATGGGTGAACGTGTGTGTGTGTGTGTGTGTGTGAGAGAGAGAGAGAGAGAGAGAGAGAGAGAGAGAGAGTGTGTGTGTGTGTGTGTGTGTGTGTGTGTGTGTGTGTGTGTGTGTGTGTGTGTGTGTGTGTGTGTGTGTGTGAGTGTGTGTGTGCATGGGTGAGTGTGGGTCAAGATACTGTGGTCGCAAGCATGCAAGGAAGCGAGTTGATCTAACCTGTGCATTCGCCACGACGACGATCACGAAGAGCAGCAGCGCAAGCAGCGCACTGGACATCGTGGTGGTGTGCTTCATCATCTTCGTTTTGGTTCTTTGTTTGTGCGTCGTGTTTGTGCGCCATTCCTTCTTCCTTCCAAAACCAAAACGCAGACACCAACCACCAGCAGCAGTACCCACAGCAACAGCAGCAGTACCAACAGCAGCAGCAACCGCCGCAGTACCAGCAGTACCCACAGCAGTACCCACAGCAGCAGCATCATGTGACGGTGGTGCACACGCAGCCGCGACGTGCGAGCGTCAACTTTGTGGTGCAGTTGGCCGTGCTGGCGCCCATCTCCGTGGCCTTGCTGGTGGGCGCCTACTTTGCCAGCATGTACTGCCTGATCTGGGTCATCGGCATCACCTTCTACACCCACTTTCTGATCCGGTACACGTCCGCTGCAAGCGAGGCGCCCATGCTGCTCAAGACGTGGCTCGTGGTTGGCTACGCGGTGGTGGTGGCCGCCTGCGCCACGGCGATTGTGTCCCTGCAGAACTTCTTCCAGTGTGTCTCGGACGGCTACGTGGACCCCTCGGACAGCGAGTGCAAGCGCGCCCTGCGCTTCTTCTACGTCTCGTGTGGCCTGTACGGCCTTGTCTATGCCGTCGACTTTCTGCTCGCCCTCAGCCACCTCCTGAAGCGTCGCGCAGTCAACGCTGGCGGATATTCGCAAGTGTGACGTGTGGGTTTCGTTGTGTGTGTGTGTGTCTGTGTGTGTGTGTGTGTGTGTGTGTGTGTGTGTGTTTGTTGAATGATGGCTTCTTGCGTTGTCCTGCTCTCCGTTGTCCTGTCCTCCCACTCTCCCGTTGTCCTGTTCTTCCCCTCTCCCGCTGTCCTGTCCGATGAGTGTCCTGCTTTTGTTTTCCCGTCCTCCTCCCCATCTCCACCTCTTCCTTTATCGCCTTTGCTCGCCACCCATGCGCGACTTGCACTGACCATCGTCGCAGCGTTGCCCTTGCCTGTCCTCTGCCTCGTGTTACCCCTCTTATGTCCAGCACTCTGAGTGCTGCGCTTCATTACAATTCCACCGATGAACATGACAGACAAGGGTGCATCTGCTTGAGTATTTGAGAGTCGTTCATGCAAGTCAGCACACACTTATGGAGAAGTGCGCACGTTGACAGCAGGTGCAGAGAGTGAGCAACACAGAATAACAAAGATGCAATTTGTGCGATGAGTGCGCGCAGATGCGACAACGACAACTGCCATGTGTTGGCAGTCGCTATGGTCGCAGTTGGTTGACATGTACATCACCATCATACACACACACACACGCACACTCACACCCCCCCCCCACACACACAGTCACACATTCACACGCACACACTCACTCACAACGCCCACTCGCTCTCGTGCTGATGGCACTGCACCATTCGGCAAGCATGGTCTCCCTCCCTGACCGCTCGTCCAGGCGGAAGACGAAGGTTCGCCCGGGAACGGCAACGTGCAGCTCCTGGCCGTCCCCCTGCGCAAGCTCAGCGGACAACACGGTTGCAAGAGGAATGCGTCCACGCTCTGCGAGCTGAGGCCCTCTGCTGTACACAAGGTGGCCACCCTCAAGCGAGCACCAGCGAAGGCGAAAGGCGGTGTTCCACAGCCCTCGCTTCTGCAACCAGCCGGCCAAGGGCGCACTGGCGTGTGCTGCACGCTGTTGCTGTGACTGGTCGGGTTGGCTTGTGCCTTGTGCACCATCGCCGCGAATACGCTGCAGGTTGCGCTCCGCTCTTTGGGTGAACGGGTGGCGTGGCCCGAGTGTGGCTGAGAAGACCTTGAGTGCCTGTTCCATGCACGTGCAAGCCTGGGACTTGTTGCCACAGTCGTCATGCACGAGGGCGATGTTGGCAAGTGCCATTGCCGTGTTTGGATGGTTTTCACCCAGCAAGGCTCCAAAGGCATCCTTCGCCTTCTCGTGGGACGCGATGGCTTTGGCGTACTCGCGCTTGCCAGCGTACGCGTTGCCCAAACTGTTGTAGGTGTCGGCTGTGCTCGGGTGCTTGTCGCCCAGCGTCGCCACTCTGATGGCGAGCGCCTTCTCGTCGTAACCGAGCGTCGCCCCGAATGGCTTCGAGGATCATGTCCTTGTAGCCTTGCCGCGCGGGTTGAAGGCCTTGGCGCGCTATGCTTGCACGCGCACCAAGGTATCGGTCAGTTGTCATGGATGGCGTCTTCCAGCGCCCGTTCTTCGCCGCTGCGATCTTTGTACCGTCATGCGTGCGACACAAGCACGGTGGCCTTGTTCACATGTTTGTGTGGTGACTGCTTCAGCTGCTTGCGCAAGAGGTCGACGTACGCGCAGTCGTGCTGGCGTGTGCGTGGCACCACGAGTTGCTTGCAGGCATCCCCCGTCGTCATCTCGGTGTACGTGTCGGGGAACTCGCTCTGCAGGTCTGCGAGGAAGGCCTTGGAGGTGTTGCTCACTGTCGACGTCAGCCATGCCTGTGCACTTGTGCAGGGGTGTGGGTGTCGTCCATGTTCTGCCGTGTTCTGCTGTGCGCGACGGCGATGGAAGGCTTGAAGGCTTGAAGGCGTGGGAAGTGGGGTAGCACCAAGTAATTGGCGAGAAAGCAAAGGTGGAGGTGTGCTCAAACACTCTCGCTCCTCCTAGCTCCTCTGCTCCTCGCTGTGCAAAACCCGCAATTGGCGTGCACTTGGATATCAGGCTCCTGTGACAGTTCCTGTGTCTTCCTCAATTCTCACAAGTCACACAATTTCCCACGAGCCAAAACATGAGGCGAGTTGCGAAGCAGTGCTCGCTTTTGCTTGCAGCACGGCTGGTGCTGTTGCTGGTGGTGTCTGTCTCCGTTGGTGGGCGCTGTGCCGTGTGCCGGGCTGAGGTTGTGTTGGAGCAGGACGTTGCAGGCGCATTCCACCTCAACACAAGCGATCCGTCAAGCCAGCCCGTGTTCGTGAACGGCCTGAACGTCAATGCAGCAATTAGCACGTTGCTAGAGACTGTCACTGCGCAACAGATCACCCTCGACGCACAACAAAGCATCAATACTGTTCTGCAAAGCACTATTGACGCACAGCAGATTACCATCGACGCACAGGAGAGCATCAATACTGTTCTGCAAAGCGCCATCGATGCACAGCAAAGCACCATCGACGCACAGCAGGGCCGGATTGATGCTCTGCGAGCAGAGGTGTGCCACGCAAACGCAAGCATCTTCGGAGGACAACTCAGCACGCTGACGTTCTTGTGGATAGGCGGTGTTCTCGCCAACAACGGCCTCATCTACGCTGCACCCTACAACTCGCCATCTGTGTTGATCGTCGACCCAAGCACCAACACCTTCGACACAACCACCATCTCTGGATTCTCGGACAGTGGGAACAAGTGGGCCGGAGCCGTTTTGGCGTCCAACGGCCTCATTTACATGTTCCCGTCCTTTGCAACCACGCTGCTCATCGTCGACCCCGACACCAACACTACTGACACCACAAGCATTGAGACGTCTGTTGATGGCAACAACAAGTGGTTTGGAGGTGTGGTGGCGGACAACGGCCTCATCTTCGGCATACCGTTTTTCGCCACGTCTGTGCTGATCGTCGATCCAGAAACGAACACCACTGACACCACGACCTTGGCTGGCCTTCCCTCTGACTCCAGCAAGTGGTATGGCGGTGTGCTCGCGCCCAACGGCCTCATCTACGGCATTCCCAACTCGGCAGCTTATGTCCTTGTCGTCGATCCAGTTGCCCTCACGACGGACATCACCACACTGGCTGGTTTAGACACTGCCTCCTTCAAATGGCGTGGTGCCGTGCTTGCACCAAACGGCCTCATCTACGCCATCCCAGAAATGGCTGCGGCGATGCTTGTCATTGATCCAGCCACCAACGCCACAGATGTGCTGGTTGTCGCTGACGAGGCAAGCTCGCGCAAGTGGCGAGGCGGTGCGCTCGCGCCCAACGGCAATATCATTGGCATTCCACACGACTCGGGGTCCGTCCTCATTGTCGACCCCGCCACCAACGCCACGGACACCACAACCATCACAGGCCTCAACGCCCTCGATGGATCCAGGAAGTGGAACGATGCTGTGCTCGCCAACAACGGCCTCATCTACGGCATCCCGAGCCATGCTGACACGGTGCTCGTCATCGACCCCGGCTGCTGACTTTGTGTTCACCTGGTCAAGTTATGCGCACTGTCCATCTCACATGAGCACATTCAGCGCTCTTTCTTCCTGCGTGCATGCTGTAAGAGTGTTACTTGTCTTCTCTTGATTTCTTCTCTCTGCGTTTTTGTCAGAGGGGCTGCTGTGCTGTTGTGGTTGTTCCAGCGTTCCCTTCCTGTGCCATCCTCCTATCCTCTCCACACGCGCTCTCCTTGCTGCTGTTTTGTGTTTGGTGTCAGCTCACTGTACTCTTCGAAGCGCGTCATTTGCTCGTTCAATGATTCGCGCTTCTATCCGTAGATCAGTCCACGCACAACCGTGCCCACGCCTTGCCTCTCTCTCGGCGTCGTGTGTCTGTGTGTGTGTGTTCACTGCCAATTGCTTTGTTTCTTGATTGTTTGCCCGCGTCCGCAACATGTCACCTCTGTTATGCTGGTGTTACCCTTGTGCTCGACCCATGTGCTTCTTGTGCTTGTCAATTCGACGCGTTTCCGTGCTCTGTTTCGAGTGACATGCTCTTCTGTTCATCGAGGGATGTGTTCTTCTGTTCATCGAATCCCCACCTCAGTACAAACACGTGTTAACACATCTTGATTACTGGCGCGGTCTACATTGAGGATTGAAACAGAAGAGAAGCGGAATGTTGGGCAGCAGAGTATGACGTACACATCGTGTGGCTGTGAACGCAAAGAAAGAGAGTCATGGAGGAGTGTGGTGGTTGTGTAACGTAAAGGAACGAAGAGGGTGTGTGCTTGGGTGCGTGTGTCACAGTTTCGTTTGCTTGAAGTGACAGCTGCAGAACTCCGTGGATGTGTTTGTGTGTGTGATGATGATGATGATGATGATGATGATTGAGTGATCCGGTGTGTGGCGTGGATGGCACAACAATACAGGTGAAGACGAAGAACACGAGAACAAAAGGAAACACGAGGCAACACGAGGCAAACAGGGAACGGAAGCAACGGAAAGGAGCAGGAAGGAACGGAAAGGAGTACGAGGGACAGGAGAGATGCAAGAAGAGCGGAAGGAAACACGGTGAACGGAAGGAAACAAGGTGAACGGAAGAACACACGAGAAGCGGAAGGAGTGAAAGTGTTGGCCGTAACCGCGATCCAACAGGATCGTGCCAACATGACACCAAGTAACCAAAAGAGAAACACGAGGGTGGAAAGCGCATTCGCACACGGCACGACACGCAGGAAAAGACCAACAAACGAACACAAACGAACGCACACACGAACGGACGAGAAACAGGGTCCCCAGGTCACCAACAAAAGAGAGAACGCATGGGCAGATCAGCACCCGGGGTCGATGACGAGGACGGACTCAGCCGAAAACGGAATGCCATAGACGAGGCCATTGTCAGCGAGCACGCCATCGAACCACTTGTAGGATCCAGCAAGACCGTCGATACTTGTGGTGTCAGTGGTGTTTGAACTTGGATCGATGATGAGAGCCGATGAGGCTCCGAGGGGGATGCCGACAATGTTGCCGTTGGGTGCGAGCACGCCGCCAGTCCATTTCGAAGGGCCTGAGCCCTGGGCAACAGGCAGCTCCTCGGCGATGTTGGTGGTCGGGTTGATGACGAGCGTGGTCGTGGCATGAAACGGGATTGTGAAGATCAGGCCGTTGCCTGCGAGCACGCCCCCATACCATTTCAGGTCCGATCCAAAGCCACTTATTGTCGTGAGGTCCATTGTGAAGGACTCTGGATTGATGATGAGGACAGAGGAAGCTGCCACGGGAATGCAGTAGATGAGGCCGTTGTCTGCTTGCACGCCCCCATACCATTTGTATTCCTGGCTCGACAGCCCAGCCAATGTTGTGGTGTCGGCTGTGTTGGTGTTGGGATCAATGATCAGCACAGAGCCCGCAGCGAATGGAATGCCAAAGATGAGTCCGTTGTCAGCCACCACACCGCTGTACCACTTGCGTTGACCGGAGCCAAGCGAGTGGATGCTTGTGGTGTCAGCGGTATTGGTGTCGGGGTCGATAATGAGCATCGTCTCCCTGTTTGCTGGGAACATGTAGATGAGGCCGTTGTGTGCCAGCACAGCACCCGCCCACTTTAGGATGTCTGTTCCGAGTCCGGAGATCGTGGTTGTGTCGAGTGTGTGGGTGCTGGGGTCGATGATGAGTACAGAAGGGGAGTTCCGAGGTGCAGCGTAGATCAGGCCGTTGTTGGCCAACACGGCACCAAGCCATTTGTATGTTGTTGAGCTAAGCTGGCCAAACGTCGTGGCACTTGGGGTGCACACTTTGCCACGGACACGGTCAATCGCCCTCTGCTGCTCCGACACGGTACTCATGAGCGTGCTGAGCGCCCCATGAACGTTGACGCCGTTCACAAACACGGGCTGGCTCGCTGGATCGCTCGTGTTGATGTGAAACGCACCTGCATCATCCTCCACCAGCGTCACCTCTCCAACAACGCTGCTGATGAGCGGCATAAAGCACACTGCCGCCGCCACCAGCAGCACGGGGAGCAGCACCATCCCACGTGCCTGCAGGCACCCCATCGTTCTCATCGGTGCCATCATACCCCAAGTGGGTGAAGAAGAGAGAAGAGGAGAGGAGAAGAAGAGTAGAAGAAGGAGTGTGCCTCCCTCCTTCCTCGTTCGCGTGTCTGTTCGCAGGACAGGCGCAGCACCAAGAGAAGACAGGATTGGTTCGTTGTTTGTGGTTGTTTGTGGCGTTTTGGCTGGTTGTGGTTGTGGACGATTGTTGGGAATCGTGCATTGGATTTCCAGCCACACACAAGCAAGCAAGTTCACTGTTGTGTGTGTACATCATGTTGTGGAAAGGAGCACGTTGAAACCCCTTGAGACAGCCTTCCATCCATCCATCCATCCATCCATCCCTCAGCCTTCCTTCATCACCTCATCACTGGACCAACAAGGACAGAGCACACACGGCACACAGCTTCATCACGCAGTGCAGAAGAAGGGCGTGAGTTGAACACATGTGAAGGAGGCAGCCATCGTGACTGAAGAATACACTGTTCATCCAAAGGTGCGTGTGTGTGTGTGAGGTCATTCCATTACATTGCATTGCATTGCATTGCTCAGCCTTGTGTGCTCAACACACGTAAGCGCATACGCACACATACACACACTCGCTCACTCACTCGCCTGCAACGCGCCCTTCCTCGTCACAGATCCGTGCAGCGTTGCAAGGCTCATGAATCGTACATGCTGACCCCCGACAAAAGCCCCCATTGCCGCCCATTTCACTTTCGACGACGTTGTCTGCATCGCCAAGGAGCAAAAGGTGTGTGTGTGTGCGCGTATGTGTGGTTAAGAAGCGTACCTGTGTAGTGATCTACAGCACTCATCATCACCTACATCCGACCTCATGCCCATGCACACGCGCATCCCATTTGTGTTTTCAGGTGGTTGAGATTGCCCCTGCCCCGCACCTCCGATGTGCGCCAACAGCTCTGCCAGGTTTGCCTCATGTGCATGTGCATGTGTGTGTGCTTGTGCTTGTGCTGCGGTCACAACAAACGCAGCTCACCTGTGATCGTCCCTCAACCCTCTTCCTCTCCTCCCTCCCACGTCTCTCCTTCCATTCCTCCTCCCACCCCCTCTCCTGCCCTCAGGACGCTGTTGCGATGGGCCGCTCCCTCAACCACCGCAACACCGGCACCGTCGAGTTCCTCGTCGACACATCCGATGGCCGGTGAGCCAGTGTAGCAGTGTGGTGTTGGGGTGTTGGGGTGGAGATGTAGGTGTTGTGGTGCGTTGTGTTGCGTGCATGCACTCGTTTTGTGTTGACAAACACTACCGCACCTGCCCCAACGCTCATGCCGATCACCCAACGTGCGCAATGTGGTGCAGCCATTGTTTCGTGGAGGTGAACCTACGCATCCAAGACGCGGGGATGGTGAGCTGTGGTGGTCTGTTGAAGCAGCACTGTCGATGGTACTTTGCCCACTTTGACGTTTGTGGCGTACTCGTCTGCTTCATTCCTCCCACCTCACTGACACTTCCTCCATCATCTCCTTCCTCTCCTTCTCCCTCCTTTATTCTCTCCACCAGGTGACCTTGTGCAATCGCAGCTGATGCTTGCTAGCGGCGCGACGCTGGAACATCTCGAGCTCGAACAGGACACAATCCCCGCCTGTTGATTCAGCATCCAGGCGTGCATCACCACGGATGACCCGCTCAACGATTTTGCCCCGATACAGGTGCACATGCGCTTGCGTGCGTGTGTTGGATTGAAGGATGAGAGAGCGAAGATTGATAGAAGCTCGTGTTTCCTCTTGGAAAGGGGCACCAGTGGCGGGTGTAAGGTCCCAAAGGCACGATTCTCCTTCTCAACACTTCTTACCCCTCGTCACCCATCATCACCCACGACCATGCGCAGCGGAACGAGCCATTCACCCGGCAGCCGCCAGTTGGCCACGAACCGGAGCCATACACAACAGCAGCACCACCACTGGCACATGGCGACGAGGGTGATGGAGAGGAGGCGTCGCTTGGGCCGTTTGACGTGCTCGTGTACCACATGGGCATGCTTGAGCTGGTGCGCGCGCTCCTTGGCAAGCAGCAGGCATCATCAGCATTTCACCGCTGGACGAACATCAGGGGCAGGTGGTCCGCGTCAGGTGAGCTGCTGCTGACTGGTTGGAGGTGATGGTGGTGATGGGTGGGGTGGTAGTAATGTGGTAATGTTGTGGGTTTGTAACCGGTTGAGGAGGTGTTTGTTGCATGCGAGGATCATGATGGGAATGACGACATGTGGTGACGGGTAATGGCGCGAGGATGCGACTGTCAAGTTCTCATCATGCTTGTGTAATCCCTGTCTACATCCCGCACCGATACACCCTCAACTCACTCAAACACACACACACACACACACATGTGCAGCTGCGCGACGCGTAAGGTTGGCGAGCGCCTCCTGAGGGAGATGACGAACTTCCCTATTGGGCAGGTGCAGCGGACGGCCCGCCGCGACCGGGACTGCCCCGCCTGGACGGCGGACGAGCTGTGGTCCGTGTGGGTCGAGCCCGTGCCCGAAGGTCTTGAGGAGGTGTTGCCCTCGCTCGCCAAGGCAAACAGTGGCTTTCACTCCCACACGTACAAGCGGCACGGCAACCGCGTCAGGGGCATATTCAGGTAGGCGATGTGCGTGTGTGTGTGTGTGTGTGTGTGTGTGTGTGTACGTGCATGCACAGATGCTCCTGCAACTTCATTCTGCATGAGCATGCGTGCGCTTCCCTCAACCACGTCCTCAACCAACCAACCAACTCCCCCTGCAACAGGTTTGTGTCACGGGAGAGCGCGGAGCTGATGGTCCGCCTGTACGACCAGCGGGAGGTGCTGGGCACGAAGCTCAACGTGTTCCCAGACCCAAAGGCAAAGAACTGGAAGAGCAAGGGCAAGGACTCCACGTCCTCCTCCCCTGCGTCCCCAACATCCATCACGCCGGCGCCTGTTGCGGGCCAGGCAAAGCGCATCACGTTCTACCTGACCGAGGCAGGCAGGAAGCGTGACAGCAAAAGGCCTGACTGCCGCCATGTCCTGGCCAACCGACACGTACCGCAGCGTGCAGGCGACGCTGGAGCGCGCCGGCGTCAACTTCCAGTCGCTGCAGGTCTTCCCGGACCTGCGCTGTGCGAGCGTGGACGGGGTTGCCGACAGCGAGGAGACGTTTCGGAGCCTGCTGCCACTGCCCATTGACACGGCAGCGAGCGCCTGTCGTCTGGAGGCGCGGCACGCACCGCTGCACCGCATTGTCGTCACCTGTACCTTGCACAGCAAGCCCACCACGGGCCGCGACATTGTGCAGGCGTTTGAGTTGGTGGCAAGGCGAAGCTTGTGCCCATCCCACAGTCCCTCGAGGACACGCTGTCCCACATCCAGCCGTTTGCCAACACCCGCATAACTGAACAAGAACAAGAACAAGGGGAACAGCAGCAGCAGGATGGTGGAGGTGATAGTGAGGCACATGATGTTGCTGCCAAGCCCACGGCTGTGCACGACCCTCATCAGTACAAGAAAGATGGCGATGCTGGCAGTGACTACAGCAAGAACCGCAGTTCGTCCTCTGAGACCACACTGCAGCGCGTGTTTGTGCTGGAGACAACGGACACGCGTGCGGCGCATGCGTGCGTGCGCAAGATGCAGTTTGCCACCTCCGTCTCGCACACGTTTGTGGCGCGGCTGTGCTACCCGAACGACATGCACGTGGCGGTGCTCGACCCCAAGCTGGGCGGCCTCCTGTCGGACCTCGTCGACGCATTCAACAAGAGCAGCGTGTCCAAGGACTTGAATGTGCTGGCGGCTGCAACTATGGGCAACCGCATCTGCTTCACGGGCAGTACCGCCGTGCTGGTGTGGTCGCAGGCCAAGCTGCTTGCAAGCTTACTCGCGCCGACCTTCCACCCGTGTGCCCGCAGCGACCGCGTGCTGGGCGACGACAAGATCATGGAGCACGTGCTGAACGACTACGGCCTCAAGCTCGTGCGCTACCCGACGCTTGGCCTGCTGCCCTACGCAGACACGACACACGGGGCCATGCGGGATGTGGAGTTTGTGCGGCCGCCGCCCGTCACCAGCACCCCGCCCATCGCATCGCCCGTGGCACCCCAGCAGGCGCTGATACACACGTGCGACCTGGACGGCGCCATGCTGCTGGAGTACTCGCTGTACTACTACCTGGATCAGGACAGGGAGCGCGGGCTCAGCTACATCAACAGCACCGTCGGCGCCAACATCAAGTCGCAGACAACGATCAGCGTCACGGGCATGCAATACCGCTTCCTACATTCGCAGCTGCTGGAGCTGGCCCGAAGTTCCGCGTGTATGTGTGCAAGCCCAGCGCGGAGGACAGGGACGCGTGCGCCTCGAGCGTGCCCGTGACCGTGGAGGGCATGCAGCGGCAGCTGACGGCGTTTGACAACGCGGTGCAGGACACCCTCAAGGAGTACCTGTGCCACGTGCTCGACCTTCCGGTCATTGACACGTCGCACGTGCCGGAGATGTCCGAGGCAGACGTCACCTTCCTGAAGCGCAAGCTGTTCAACTATCTCACCAAGGCCAGCCGCACGCTGTGCCGCAAGCAGGACGGCGTGGTGAGCTACGTTGCGCCGCAGGACGTGATTGGCACGCCCACTGAGCGCAATGTGTGGATGGATGGTGGCTGGCCGCCGCGATGTGATGCAGACGGTCATCCCTACGATGGAGTCGACGTTCCGCACCATCGCCCACATCCGGCCCACACGCTACGTGTGCCAGGTGCCCATGTCCGTGGCCAAGGAGTTGGTTGCTGGACAGCGAGCTGAAGCGGCTGCGCAAGAAGGCGTTGGTGCTGATGCCGGTTATACCGCAAGCACGGGCGCTGCTTCTGTCACTTCAGACGGCGCTCTTCCTGTTGTACCGAGATGTCGGTAGTGTAAGTAGTGTAATGTGAAAGTAGACAAGACGAGAGGTGAATGAATCAAACAAACATCAAGTGAACAAACAACAAGTGAGACAGGTGAACAACAAGTGAGACAGGTGAACAACAAGTACACGTGGCAGCCATCTTGCATGCGTGCAAGTTGATGTAAGATTGCATGCATGCAAGTGGTTGGGTATGTTGTGTGAAAGCTGAGTCAGCATTTCACACAACAGTTGTGGTGTCGGCTGTGTTGGTGTTGGGATCAATGATCAGCACAGAGCCCGCAGCGAATGGAATGCCAAAGATGAGTCCGTTGTCAGCCACCACACCGCTGTACCACTTGCGTTGACCGGAGCCAAGCGAGTGGATGCTTGTGGTGTCAGCGGTATTGGTGTCGGGGTCGATAATGAGCATCGTCTCCCTGTTTGCTGGGAACATGTAGATGAGGCCGTTGTGTGCCAGCACAGCACCCGCCCACTTTAGGATGTCTGTTCCGAGTCCGGAGATCGTGGTTGTGTCAGCGGTGTTGGTTCTGGGATCGATGATAAGCACAGAAGGCGAGTTGTATGGTGCCGCGTAGATCAGGCCGTTGTTCGCCAATACACCGCCACGCCATTTGGCTGTTGTTGAGCCAAGCTGTCCGAACGTGCTGGCAGTCGCCTCACACACCCTGCCTCGAAGAGCATCGATCGTGCTCTGCTGGGATTGAAGCGTGCTGTTCTGTGCTGCGATCATGCTCTGGTGTGCTTGCACCGTTGATTGGTACGCCTGAATCATGCTCTGTTGTGCCACCACGGTTCCACGCAGCGTTTGCATCTCCGAAACAACGTTCACGCCATTCAGGAACACGGGCTGGGTCGCTGGGTCACTCGAGTTGATGTGCACGGCGCCGCTGTCATCTTGCGCCAGCTTGGCCCTGTTTGGTGTTGGTGGTGTGGTGATGGCCTCAACACTGCACGCGCACACAGCCAAGAACACGACAAAGACAGCTCTGAAAAGGACAACACCCGCCATTTTGATGATGAAGTGCTGAGGAGGAGGAGGAAGCTTCGACTTGCTTGCTCTTGGGGTTTGTGTTGGTGTGAAGTCGGGAAGAGTTGTGAATGATATGCGCCACTTTTCAAGCCAAAGGCAACAGTGCGCAACAAAGAACAGACATGAGCGCAGTGCACCGCTCCACGCCAACCACGACCTCGACTGTGGACGACAAGGTAACACGCCTGCACGCTGCCTTGTGGTTGTTACTTCTCGCCGTTGAGGGGCTCAGGGAAGAACAATAGCCGTCCCATCACTAACTCCTTTCTGCGCGCTTCTCTTTCCTTTGCTGTGCGCCTTTGTTTGTTTGTTGACAACCAGGACCAGGCGACATGGTCTCGGGTGGCACGGGAGTGGTGGGACTTGAATGGGCCCATGCGCCCACTGCATCACATGAACCCGGCGCGCGTCAAGTACATTACTCAGCAAACCCTCCACCACTTTGCACGCCAAGACACCCTATCGCCATCCAGGCTTGAAGACCTTTGCGCCTCGTACTCTTCTCATCTTCAGCGTGAGTGGACGCATGCGTGTGCGTGTGTATGACGGTGTTTGTGTGTGTGTGTGTGTGTGTGTATGACGGTGTTTGTGTGTGTGTGTGTGCTTGCGTATGACTGTGCAAATGCGCGCGCGTGTGTGTGTATGCGTATGACTGTGTATGCGCCTGAGTACAGGCCCATGCGTTTGAGAAAACTCGTTTGTGTCTCTCGTTGTACGTGCCGTTGTGTGAAAGCTTGCCTAACATTGGCTGTAATCTCACGCTTGCCGCCACGGCTGGTTATCTCCTCCTGAATCTAATGCAACGCCCCACCCGCCCTTCAACACGTGCAGAGGTACAGGACGCAGGTATTGATTACTGTGCCAAGCTGTCGCAGGTGGCGGCTGGTACCCTCTCGCCTCCAAGCGATGCTCCGCTCCGGGGCCTAACGATGCTGGACGTTGGCTGTGGCGCCGGCATCGTCGCAGAGCACCTGGCATATCTTGGTGAGCATCCCTGGCACAGGCAACGAAGCACATAATACCGCCTTTCATCAACAGCACCCCTCCCCTTCTCCTTGTTTTCATTTTTGCATTCTGTGCTGCGCCAAGCATAACCAGCGAGTGCCTTGCCATGTTCGCAGGGGCGGATGTTGTTGGCGTTGACTCCACGCCGGAGACGCCGCCTGTTGGCCGCGTGCACGCCAAGGCCATGGGGCTCGACCTCGAGTACATCCATGGCACGACAGATGACCTCGTTGCCCAGCACAGGCAGTTTGACGTCGGTGCGTCTCGTGTGTGTGTGTGTGTGTGTGTGTGTGTGTGTGTGTGTGTGTGTGCATGTGTGTGTTGGATGACCGCATCATGCTGAGAGGGCGCATGTACGTACGCACACACGTCTACACACACACAAACACACACACACACACACATTCACTCACAATATCACACCTCCTCCCCTTTACCGCAGTCTGCTGTCTGGAAGTTGTGGAGCACGTGACAGACGTCGACCACTTTGTTGCGGGCCTCGCAAAGTAAGGTTCAGTTGTTGTTTCGTTTGACCGTGCTGCTGTTGTTGCTGCTGCTGAAGTCTATCCCGCCCCCGCCTCATACTGACCTCACGCCACCTTCCTCGTGTCTTGCTCTCATCGTCCGACCACGTTTCAGGTTGGTGCGCCCCGGTGGTTTGCTCATCATGTCGACGCCCAACAGAACAATCCTCAGCTACCTCTCCGTCATCATCGCCGCGGAGCGTATTCTTGGTGCGCATGTGT
>NW_004754928.1:1155443-1161901 GCF_000188695.1 Salpingoeca rosetta | reverse complement strand
GGGGCGTCATTGCAGCGGAGGTGATCGTGAGGCGGGCAGATGTGATGGTGGTGGACCCGCCGTCCAGCAACACAATCTGCTTGTACCCAATCACCGTCCCTGACGCAACGCTCTTCCAAGCATCATCATCCTCCTCCTCCTCCTCGCTGCTGCTATTAGGTTCCCTTGCACCCTCCGCTTGCACGTGTCCACCTCCCTCATGCCGTTGCCGCATTTGCTGCAGATGATTCTTCTCTTGCACGTCAATGCGCCACGTGCGCACGCGTTCCCCGGACTCAAACGCCTCCTGCAGCATGAACCGGTCCGTCGTCACGGGCTGCTGGAACGTGAGGGTCACGGTGGTTCCTGTCGCCGACGCGTTGGCGAGCGGAGTGCCGTAGCACGCGCGGATCCAGTCGCCAAGCTGCTTGTACAGCACCGCGTGCGTCGCGTCCACGAGCCCGTCTCTGTTGATGGCAAAGTCGAGTTCAAGCACGCCGTTGTTGCCGACCGATGCGTGGTACACGTCCATCATGGCGCCCAGCGAGCGGATGGGCACGCCGGGCATCCAGAACCACGTGTCAAAGTCCTGCAGCGTTGTGTCGACGCCGGTTGGGCAGTAGCTGGTGGCGTTTGGGTTGCCCGAGCTCGCGTCGCACCCCGTGCTCCAGAAACCGCGCGGGGGCGTTCCGCTCTCCGTGCCGCACCACTTGACGGGGCTGGGCATGATGCCCTGATGAGGCATGGTTGGAGAGGTGTGAAGAGGGGGGAAGAGGGGGGGAAGAGAAGGGAAGAGGGGGGAAGAGATGTGAAGAGGGGGGGGGGAGGGAAGAGGGGAGACAAGAGCATGCGATAACACGCAGTTGGTTCGAGCGGCGTTGACCGCTGTCACAGGTGGGCAGGCAGGCAGGCAGGTAGACGGGGAGGCACACACAGACACAGACACAGACACAGACACAGACACAGATACAGATACAGATACAGACACAGATACAGACACAGACACACACACAGACACACACACACAGACACACACACACACAGACACACACACAACACACGCATTCACAACGACGCCAGCTACTCGCAACGAACCCCTTCCCCAACACAAGCACACAGGATCACGTACGTAGCCGTTGAATCCTGCCGCATGTGGCTGGTACTGTTGCAGGAGCTGTTGCAGCGCGGCCTTCTGGTCGCCGGCATAGCCGTGGTCAAACCAAATCTCCGTCAGGTTCCCGTACCGCGACCACAGCTCCCGCACGTGCTCGAACACGAGCGTGTTGTACTCCTTGTCCGTGACATTTACCTTTGTGGGATTTGGCCGTTCACAACAGGTGTAAGACTGAGCCAAGCATCGATACATGAAAAGTGCTGGCGTACAGACACAGACACACACACAGATGTACACACACACACACACACACACACACACACACACAGATGCACACACACACACACACACACACATACACACCATACACTCAGACACACACACACACACACACCATACACTCACTCCCCCCCCCACACACACACACTACCTGTCCTGGCAAGAGGGCGCCTGCTGGCTTAAAGTCGATGCGGTTGAGGTAGAAGTTGTTGCCCGTGGAGTAGTAGAAGCCATGACCAAGGCCAGCTGCCTGCATTTTTGTGCTGAACTCAAGCACAACATCGCGCGGGAACGAGGGTACGTTGGGCCGTTGAACCCCATAGCCATACGGACGACCGTTGGGAAGACTGGTGTTGGTGCTCCAGAGCTGTGGCATGGGGTGGATTTGAAGATGATGCAGGCGTGAAAGCAGTGAGGGAACACAACCACAACGAGGGCTTTCCTTTCATAACCACACTCAAACACACAGACACACACACACAGACACACACACACATAGACATACAGACACACACACACACACACAGACACACACACACACACAGACACACACACACTCAAACACACACACACACACACATAGACACACACACACACACACACACACATACACACACACACACTCAAACACACACATACACATACATACACACCAGGAAGCCGCAACCATGCTTGGCGGTGAGGACGGCGTGCTTGGCACCAAGGGCCTTGTACGAAGCAATCCAGTTGTCAATGTCCAGCTTGACGGGGTTGAACACGGCCGGGTTGGAGCAGTTGACGCCTTGGTTCCAGTTGGTCGACGAGCACGCCGGGTCCCCGTTGTGCACGAACGTCGCCATGTTGAAGTGCGTCAACTGCCAAGCCCGTGGTGCACAGGCAAGTCAACTCAAAGCGGATGGATGGATGGACGAGCCACACATCAACAAGCAGCTCAACTCCCACGATGGCACACACATACACACACACACACACACACACACACACACACACAGACACACACACACACACACACACACACGTACAAGCCCACTCCAACGCTCATCCACACACTGACATCCACCAACACTCACTGACCCCAACAATCTCGTGGCGTTGGTAGCGCTGCTGTGCCAGTGTCGGCAGTGGAACGCTGTTGGTGGGGCAGGGCGTTGCAGCGTGACGCGGCTGGCAGACACCGCTGGCGTTGGTGCGGTGCACTGTCATGTGCACGCACGCTGGTCCAAGGTGGCCGTACGCGCCCAGCGGAAACGCAGCCACGGCCTCCTCCGCCTTGTTGTGCCGAGCACAGATGAAGCGGTGCACGACAGCGCGGCCAGCACGGCATGTCATCGCGTGTGCTGCACTTGGCGTGACCGCAACCACATCCACGCCCACTTCCACATGATCCGGGTGCGCTGGTGTCGTGTCGGTGAACCCGCTGATTGCTGCAAGCACCTCTGCATCCTCCACCGCAAACACAAGTGACCTGACACCACCTGCCGTTGACACGCACAGCTCTTCTCCCTCAACACAAACTCCACACGCCACCACCACCACCACCACGAGAGCACTGCACGCCAACCACAGTAACGCTGATCGCATCGTTGTCATCATCGCCAACAACAACAACACAAAGAAATCAATCCAACTGCTGCTGCTCCGCTTGCCCGTGTGCGGTGGCGGCGCTGTTGCTTGTTGCAACAGCCCCCACTGCTGCGACTGCTGCTACTGCTGCTGCGACTGCTGCTACTGCTGCTGCGACTGCTGCTACTGCTACTGCGACTACGACCAAGGTGAAGGTGCAGTTTGGCGATGAGATCTCCAGCCATGTGCAGGCGGCCGTGGCGGCACTGCTGAAAAGCGTGGGCGATGTGGATGTCACGATGCTCAGTGCAAGCACAAACGCCGGCGCAGCAAGCACGCTCGTGTGCGGGAACACGACGCACGCGCGTTCCGTCGTGCCAGATCATGAGGTGGCTGCGCTTGAACCAGAGGGCTACATTGTGCGCGCGGTGCGGCAGGCCGACAACGCGACCCTCGTCGTTGCGCGGGGTCGCGCGCCCTCAAAGCTCCAGTTTGATCCGCACTACAAGCACATGCTTGGGCGTGGCTCTGTCTATGCCTGCTACGACGCCCTGCAGCAGCTTGGGTTTGCGTTCCTGCACCCACTGCGCGTGGAGAAGCCCGTTAACGGGGCGTTGGACCTTGCTCGCGTCAAGAACACCACGAGCGAGCCGCGCTGGCGCCTGCGCGGCTTCCACATCCACACGGAGCACCCGCTCGAGCTCACGGACATGCTCACCGGCTTTGACATCACCATCAACGGTACGGTCGTCGAGAAGTGGGAAGACATGGTTCCAGACTTTGAGCGCTACCTCCAATGGAGCGTTGCACACCGCCTCAACAGGTACAGCATGCGCGTGTGTGCGGTTGGAACTTGAACATGCCAACCAACACCCGTTGTTGAGATCTCTGCATCTGCTCACATCTCCTCTTGCGTCTCACGCTCTCTCACGTTCTCTCGCCTTCTGTGGCCCCCCATCTCCCTCTGACCATCTCTCATGTTCTCTCACACGCTGTCGCCCCCTCTCTTCGACTCCACCGCAACCGCAACCACAACAAGGGTGGAGTGGCTGTCGCTGTTTGC
Source organism: Salpingoeca rosetta (assembly GCF_000188695.1). NCBI lineage: Eukaryota > Choanoflagellata > Craspedida > Salpingoecidae > Salpingoeca > Salpingoeca rosetta. The sequence goes on along the minus strand of NW_004754928.1, from coordinate 1,157,903 downwards.
CAAGGACTGGGCGTGGTACGGTTTCAGCGCGCAGCGGCAGGCCCGCTTCCGCAACCTGACATCGCTGTGCCACGCGTACGCGACGCACGCGGGCGTGGACGCGGCAATCGCGGAGGAGCAGCAGCACGCCATGACGCTGGTCGACCCAGCAGCCCTGCTCAACACAACCGAGGGCGACGTGACCATCCACCAGCGCATGCGGTGGCTGGCAGCGTGCGGCTTTGACTACATCAGCACGGAGAACGGCCTGAGCGAGTTCACCCACCCGAACGACAAGCTCATGCTGCACTGGATCAACGTGACCACAGAGGCCGCGAGCGGCGTGGACATGGGCGCGTACATCAAGTGCCACATCTCCAGCGGGCAGTACTGCAAGCACTACGTGGACCCCGACACGGGGAAGCCACTCAACTTCAACTACCTGCCCATCCTCGCCGACGAGCGCATGGGGATTATGCCGCACACGGTGCAGTTCTACAGCCACGACGACCCGGCCAACACATACGGCAACGCCAACTTCACGGGCATGTTCGACTTTATGTTCCGGCAGCTGGGCAAGGCGCGGGAGGTGGTGTACCACCCCGAGACGGCATACTGGGTCAACTTTGATGTGGATGTGCCGCTGTTTCTTCCGCTGTACGCACTCGGTCGCGTCAGGGACCTGCGACGCATCAAGAGCGAGGAGCACAACAGAACAACTGCAGCGGCTGCCGCTGAACGTGTTCACAATGCCGGCGATGGCATTGGTGGTGGTGGTGCTGATGCTGATGGTGATGGCGTTGGTGATGCTCATGATGATGGTGATAGTGGAAAACGCGTGCGGTTGGACGGGCACATGAACTTTGATTCCGGGTGGGAATGGTCATATTGGGTGCAGGACGTGGCAACTGCCGACATGTTCTGGGACGTCTGTGGCGGTGAGTGGAGAGGAAGGAGGGTTGCGGTTGATGGTGGTGTGTGAGTGGTGGTGGCGGTGGTGGTGTGGTGTATGAGTGGCTAGAATGGAGCGAGCGGGACTCTAGCTGTGCGTTTGTGCATGTCTCATGATGAGACTCACACAAACACACACACACACACACACAAACACACACATACACAAACACACACACACACAAACACAAACACACACACACACACACACACACACACACACAAAACAAACACACACACACACACACACCTGTGAATCCAGACGACGACGGGTGTGATACGGACGTGTCTGCGCTGTCTGTTCTCTTTGGTCGAATCGCCGCCGCCTTTGGCGCCACCGCCGGGCCGATGGTCAGGGACTGGCTCCTCACATACGCACAGCAGCAGCACCGCCTCCTCGGTAAGCGTGCGGTGCATGTGTGCGTGTTTGTGTGTGTTTGTTTGTGTGTGTGTGTGTGTGTACTTGTGTGTCTGCTGAACCAGTTTACTCACTGCAACTGGCTCCCTTCTATTCTTCATCCATCTTCACCCGCCCCCGCCCCTCCTCTTCCAACAGTTCTCGGTCACTGGAACAAGTCTGCGCCGCTTCCAACGCAGGACACCGCATATGCAAAGCGCAACGGACAGGTGTGGATTGTCACACTTGCTTTACGTTGCGTCATGTCGTGCTGCTGTCCCGCAAACCCCTAACTCCTGCTTGCCCCTGCTGCCCCTGCTACCTGCACTCTCTCGATTTTCGCAACAATGCCTGCAGGCATACATCCAAGGGTGGGACGCGATGGCGGATCTGTCGTCGTGGGCGGTGCCGAATGACGCAACGCAGCCGAACAAACTGGACTTCAACGCCGCCCGTCTGGATATGCAGCCCAATTACTGGACAGAGGTCAGGACAGCAGGGAGGAGGTGGTGTGTTGTGTTGTGTACGCGTGTTGTGTTGCGTTGTGTTGTGTTGTGTTGTGTTGTGTTGTGTTGTGTTGTGTTGTGTTGTGTTATGTTGTGTTGTGTATTAACATGTGCTTGTGCATGTACTCCTATTACATTCCTTGTGAGCTCCCTGCTTCCTTCCATGGTCGCCGTGCCAACCTGTCCTCCTCCATCATCATCATCGCCCCCCTCTCCCTCAAACGACAGGTCCGACCGCTGCTCGCTGCGATGAACGCCACGTTTGGCGAAGCGTTTGCCGCCGTCAAGAACATCCAGCGGCACATCCCCGCCGCCCGCGCACACATCTTCCAGGACCTGGTGAGGGCGCATTTGTGCTTGCAGGCAATCAGGCGAACTGGAGGCAATAAGGAGGAGGCGGCGAAAGCGGTGGGAGAGGAAGAGAAGGTGGAGGGTAGGACCTCGTGATCTTCTTTACTCATGCCGATTCAATTCTTCACACCAACACACACATTCATTCATTCACACACGCAGGTGGACTCTGCGCACATGACGTTTCTTCGGGCGCAGCAGGTGTATGCGTTGTACGACTTTGCCGCCACATGAGCATCGACACGCACGGACAGACACAGGCGTGGAGGAAGGTGT
>NW_004754928.1:1150085-1151911 GCF_000188695.1 Salpingoeca rosetta | reverse complement strand
CTGGTTCCTCTGTGTTGGCTGCCTTGCGGCTCGCCCCCCTCCCCCCGCCCAGCATAGTCAAACACACAGGCAAACACAGACACACACAGACACACAGACACACACACCAGCTGACCTTGAGTTCAGCGGCGATGCGGGCCTTTGCCTTCTTCTGGAAATCGCGCTCAATGGCCTCTCGCAGCGCTTGCTCGGCACCTTTGCGCTGTAGCGATGGCAGTAGTGGTGATGGTGGTGGTGGTGGTGAGTTGGGGTAATGGGAGTGTAATGTGTGTGAGAAGGGTGTAAGCGTGCAAACATGCAGCAAACGTAACCTGCCCACTGCACTACACATAATCCACAACAGACACAGCCAGACACAGACAGACACACACACACACACGAAGCAAACAAACACACACACACACACACACACACACACACACACACACACAAACGAAGCACGCCTCACCCCCGAGAGCATGAGGTCCTGCGTGTGTTTGAGCGATTCCCTGGTCTGGTCCAGCTCGTGCTTGAGATGCTTTTTCCTGACGGCGGCCTGTTGCAGCTGCTCGCTCGCTTTGGCGCGAACGACGCGCAGCAGGAACTCAAGCCGCTTTTTCTCGAGTGACAGCGTCTTCACCTCGCGTCGCGCGCTCTCAAGATCAACCTCCTTCTCGTGCATCTCCTCCAGCAGCTTCGCGTCGTCGTGCACCTGCAGGGCGCGCGGGCTGGCGACGATGCGCTGCGCGTGTGTTGCGCTCTTTGGCATTGCCATTCGCAGGGCATCCACCTCGCGCCGCAGCGTCGCCTCGGACGTCTTGTAGTAGTAGCACTGCCGCTGCCACCCGTCCAAGTCCTGCTTGAACTCCCGCTGAAGCTGTTTGGATGGGAATGAGGGTAGGCGGGACGAGAATGAGGGCGGGATGTGTGTGAGATGTTGTGCATGCGATGTGTGCGTGTGAGATGTTGTGCATGCGATGTGTGTGCGCGCGCGCGTGTGTATATATGTGTGTGCACATGTGTGGGTGATCAAAAGGCATACTGAAGGTCGAAGAATAACCGCACTCGCTTGGGCAACGCTGCACATGTGCACAGCAGCCGCCATAATGATTCGCATCCAGCAGAGCAAACGCATCCAGTGCAGCCAACACACCTGGTCCATCTCGTTCTTGATGCTCTGCAGCTCCTTCTCGTGTTCGAGACGCAGCTGTGCAACTGCCGTCTCTGCAGCCTCCTGCGCGGTTGTCTTGACGGCAATGTATCCGCGCTCGGCCTCTCGCTTGGCCTGCTGCTTAAACGTAGTTGCCAACTCCTCAAACTCCGTTCGCAGCTGCGTGCGCGTCTTGTCTGCAACGTCGTTGATGTGCGCCAGCAGGGCACCGCGCACATGCCGCAGGTCTGCGCTCAGTGACTTGGTCTCCCGCAACGCCGCGTCCGCCAGACGGCTCAAGCCCTGCAGCACGGGAACCACGGGCGCTCCAACTTGTACCCCGACATTCTGGCGTCGTGGCATTGTCAAAAGAGCTGGACAGGGGGGAACAGAGGGGTTTGAATTAGGGTTGAACTTGGGTTGAATTGGGGGATGGGATCAAGCGATGATCAACAACAACAACAACGGCAGCGGTAGTGGCGGAGATGAAAGCAACGGCTGCTGCTTTGGTCGCTTTGTTGCTTGCTGGTTGTGAAGTTGTGAGGATTAGGTGGTGTCGTTGGTCAATTTTCCACAACCGTGCTTTTTGCAGCAGCAGCAGAGGAAGCAGCAGCAGCATGCGCGGTGTTGGTCGCTTGTGCAGGGGTGTGCTGCTGGTGCACAGCAAGGGCTCAGGGCCACTGCTGGTAGCCATGTC
>NW_004754928.1:1138774-1149985 GCF_000188695.1 Salpingoeca rosetta | reverse complement strand
CCCGCCCGTCTCTCCTTATCACCTAGGCAGACGTGTCGCTTTGACGGAATCGTTGTCACCTTTATGTGGCCTCCCAGGGGGGCCAGCTTGCCCAGGTGTTGTCGCGGTGCTCCCCGTGATCGCGATATCTGCTGGGGTGTAGGTGATATCCGCGAACAGCAGCAGCAGCAACAACATCAGCACCAGCAACAACAGAGGCAGAGCCGCGGTCGCGGTGGTTTCTACCCCCCACGCCAGGCCATGAAGTCATATCCCGTCTGGAAGCTGGGCGAAATCAAAAAGCTGGGGTGCGGAGTTCCAGCAACCCATTTCAGCAGGTGTGTGTGCGTGTGTGTGTGTGTGTGTGTGTGTGTGTGTGTGTGTGTGTGTGTGTGTGTGTGTGTGTGTGTGTGTGTGTGTGTGTGTGTGTGTGTGTGTGTGTGTGTGTGCACGTGTTTGTGTTGTGTTCTCTCTGTCTGTTTCTCTCGCCCCTCTATCTTTCTCTGCATGTTGAAAACCACAAACGCGGCGATGTGGTTTGACTCGTGTCACTGCTGGTGCACACAGGCAACTTGACGGAGGGTAGTCCCGAGGCAGAGGAGATTCGCAAGATGCTGGCTGATGCCAAGAAAGACCTGAAACCACCAACTCCACCTGTTCCCGTCACCGTGAACCTCCCCGATGTGCGTGTGACTTTGAGCACTTGTGAAGCAGAGACTGTGTTTGCTTGTCAGGTCCATGACATACACACACACGCGCGCACGCATGCAACGTAACTTCCAGTCCCTCTCCTTCCGACCTCCTCACCCGTTGTCATGTGTGCGCTTGCCTTGACCTCATTCTTGTTCTGCAGGGCACGACACGTCGCCAGTATGCGTTTGACACGCCCGCCGTCCCTCCACTCCGTATGTGCCGATGCTGCTGATGCCGCTACTGTGTTGTGTTCTTGCTTTGTTGTGAGACGTGTCTGTGTGCAATTGTGTTCTTTCTTGTGAACTCACCCACGTTTGTCTTGTTTCTTACTGCACAGCTGCGCGTGAGAAAATCACGCCTGGCGTCATCCACACGTTTGCCGTCTACGTAAGTGCTCTTGCAACACGGCGCTGCCACGAGCTGGGACCACCACCATGTCGTGCGTTGCCTCCGTTTACACATGCACACACACACACACACACACACACACACACACACACACACACACACACACACACACACACACACACACACACACACACACCACAGCAGCATGGGCGGTCACCTTGGCCTGTCGGGCTGTGAGGGACTGGAGCGCCTCGCTGCTTCCGAGCGTTTGAAGACTCTTCTGCTCACGTGTTGATCAACACGACAGGGGGGTGGCAGTGATGTGATGGATGGGATGATTGGTGAATGTGCATGTATGCAGGCCAGTCGCGTTCAGGCTCAAGCAAGCAAACAAACAAGCCAGCAAACAAACAAACAGACAAACAAACATACACGCACAACACAACACAACGCACGCCGCACCTGGGTGACGAGGAGCTTCTTCTTCCACGTCTTGTTGAGCTCATCAATCTCCGCCTTGTGCTCCGTCTCCCGCTTGGCGAGATGCTGCTGGTGTGCACTCCGCAGCGACTCAATCTGGGCACGGTGCTGGGCATGCAGCCGCGCAATCGCACCTGTGGTGGGAGTTGGTGTGATGTTGGTCAGGTGTGTGCGTGTGTGTGTGTGTGTGTGTGGGTGTGGGTGTGTGTGTGTGTGTGGGTGTGGGTGTGTGTGTACGCGCGCGCGTGTGTGTGTGCGTGTGTGTATGTTTAGAATTTGCTTGTTCGTGGCCATCTTGATTACATCTACCACTCACCCTCCTGTTTGTGCGATGGCGGCGTAGTTGCCCACGATGTGCAGGCCAAGTATCTCAAGACCAAAGTGTACATGCGACCCGCAAAACCAGGTACCGCTCATGCTCGTGGCACAACACTGCAACACTGGCACGCGGTTGTACCTGTGGCCCCTCAACTGCCCAACCTCGGTTCATTGCTTTATCGCCATCCCAAGGCCATCCTAACACCACCACCACCACCACCACCACCACCACCGCTCCAGGCCACGGCGTGAAGGCGCACCCGTTGATCCAGATGATGTGCGAACTCGCCGGAATCGAGGACCTGACGGCCGATGTCGTCGGCTCCACAAACCCGCTCAACGTCGCACACGCAGCCATGGAGGTATGCGCGCGCGCGTGTGTGTGTTGGGGACGGGTACACGGTTCTGCACATTCATTCAGCTCCTTCTTCATGATCTCATCACTCAACACAACCCCACGTACACCTACACACCGCCACCACTACCACCACTGCTGCAGGCGTTCAAGGCGCAGCGCGACCCCGTTGACATTGCCAAGATGCGCGGCAAGACGCTCATCCAGATTGATGACCCGGGCCGCCTCCCGCGCGTCCTCTACACCCCGCCCCCGTCCGCAGCACCAACGGTGCGCAGCCGTGTGTTGATGTGTGTTGATGTGTGTTGATGTGTGTTGGTGTGTATGTGTGTGTACGTGTATGTGTTTGTCGATGTGCGTCGTGCGCACTGCAGCAACTGCTGCGGCATCCTAGCTTCGTTGTACAACTGTGCTCCACCCCTTCACTCCTCACTCAACGCATCCCTCCCTCCCCCATTACCAGGTTCCGCTACCCGGTGATGTGCGGCGCAGCGTCAAGTCGTGGCTGCGCGCATTTCCCCGTCCAGGCGATATGGCTGCACTCGGTCAGTTTCGAAACAAACACACCATGCACACACACTCCCCCATGCACACACACATATGCACACACATGTATGCACACATATATGCACACACGCACAAGCATTCCCCCCCTTACATTCCTCCCCCTCCCCTTCTCTCCCCTCTCTCCCCTTCTCTCCCCGTCACACCCTAGGCTCCGCGAAGCTTGCGTTTGACAAGCTTGTGTCCAACGCGTGGACGGAGCGCGGCGAGGATGGACGCCACTTCCGCAACAAGCTCATCCACGTGCGCGGTGGCCTGGCCATTGTGAAGGGTCTGGATGACGACATTAGCGCCTGGTTCCAGAGCCAGCCGCCCAGGGCGTCCCCAATGGACCTGCAGGTGTACACGCGTAAGTCGTTCCTCGACGACTCGTTCTGGCCCGGCGGCGTGCACGCCAGCCTCGACTACCACGCCACCATTTCCACCGCAGGCACCACCACCAGCGCCAGCACCCAGCAGCAATGAGGAAGAATAGGGAGTGATGGGGAGTGAAGAGGAGGGAGAGGTGTGAGGGAGAGGTGTGAGGAGGGAGAACGATGTTTGGATGGACAAGAAAGCAACACACACTCTCGTGCGCACACACACACTCGTGCACACACGTGCACACATTCTCGTGCTCGCAGCAAGTTGCCTTGTCTCCGCGCAATAAATACCTTTTATCGTGTATGTGTTGGTTCGTGACCCACAACACTGAATTCAGTCGCCATCAAACCTGGGCGTTTCGTTTGTTGCGTCTTGCTTGGATTTTGTTGCGTATGAAGAGAGATCGCCTTTCTTGATCGGCGACACAAACAAACAAAACCAACAACTGCCATCAGCACACAGCACAGCACAGCACAGCACAGCACCCTTTGCTTGCTTGTTCGTCTCACGAACCTTCTTCTTCTTCTGCTTCTTCTTCGTAAGGGAGAGTGTGCGACGGTGCGCTGACCACCATCACACCGCATACGCACAACAAATACACAAATACACACTCCATCCACTCCACGCATTCATCGCCATCACATGCAAAGGAACCCTTCCAAGCGCCGCTCTTCTTCCCGTCTTTTTCTTTCGTTTGGTTGGTGCTGTTGGTGAATCGGAACGTGCAACAATGCTGCTGCGGGCACGGGTGCTCGCGGTTGTGGTGGCGCTGCTGCTTGGAATCGCAAGTGGCTGCACCGTGGTATCGGCGAGCCACAAGAGCAATCAAGAACCAGGAACCGCCAGCATCTCTGTGGCCGCGGGGCCCGCCAATCTCACACGCGATGCGTTCTACGCTCTGTACACAGACGCCAAAGACATCAACGTGAGTCAAATTGTGTGTTTGCGAATGTGTGTATGCGTGTGTGTGTGTGTGTGTGTGTGTGTGTGTGTGTGTGTGTGTGTGTGTGTGTGTGTGTGTGTGTGTTTGTCTGTCTGTGTGTGTGTGTGTGTGTGTGTGTGTGTGTGTGTCTAACTGTTTGTCTCTTCTGCTCTGCACTTGTCTCACGCCTTCTTTCTTTTCTACCACACACACACACACACACAATTACCGTCGTGCAGGGAGACCCTGTTGGTGCTGTCTGGCAGCTATCCGTCCGATCAAGACCCCGTGCCCACGCTCTCCATCACCCAAGACAGCGGCATGTACCTCTGGAACGTGGTACGTCCTATGCCCTCTGTCTGCGTGTCGAAATCATGTGTGTGTGTGTGTGTGTGTGTGTGCGTGCATGCTTTGATTCGTGTTCAACACGCCAGCTCACTTCCCCTGCTGCCTCGTCCCCCTGCCTCTTTCCACCAGACGCGCCATGAGTCGTCTGGGCCATGGACGACAGTGAAGGTGACAAGCGTGCCGGTGCCGCCGTATTACCGCTGGTCCACCATCCTCATCAACAACGCCATCTTCTTCTGTGAGTCGCGGTGACGACCATAACGCGTTTCCATGTGAACGGCCGTCTCTCTTACACCCTTCTCTTGTCACGTCAGACACACACACACACACACACACTTACATAGACACGCACACCCACGCACATTCTCTCCTACACACACACGAACACCCATGCTCCCGCCACTCACATAACATCATCTCCCCAACGCCCCACCCCTTCCCCCCCCCTCCTCTCGTCGTGCGAGCAGTCTGCGCGATGACGGTGTCTGTGCTGCTGGTGTTCAGCGCGATGGTGCTGAAGCGGTGCTGCATGCATCGTCACGCCCAGCAGCGGCAGGAGGAGATGTCCCAGCGCGTGCAGACAGCGCTCGACCACCTCCCCACCCGCCAATACGACGCCGCACAGGACAAGACAGAAGAGGGTGCGTTGTGGTGCTCTCTGTGTGTCTGTATGTCTGTGTGTGTGTGTGTGTGTGTGTGTGTGTGTGTGTGTGTGTGTGTGTGTGTGTGTGTGTGTGTGTGTGTAGTTGTGTGTTTCGCGCCATCTGACGGTCGGCTCTCCTCAACGCCACCACATCTGCCCTGACGCTGTGTCACTCGCGTGGTTGTGCCCTGCCTTGCCAACATTTAGGTGACTCGAGCCACGACCAGTGCGTTGTTTGCCTTCAAAACTACAGCGATGGTGCGTGGCTGTCATTGCTTGATCACTGTGCTCGCTGTGCGGCAATGCACCCGCCATTTCGTCTATGGTGTGCAGCTGTGGCTGAGCTGTGCTCTTTGGCATCACGCACAAACGTGCTCACACACGAACATGTTCACACGCGCGCTCACACACACACACACACACACACACACACACACACACACACACACACACACACACACACACACACACACACACACACACACACATTCACACATTCACATGCGTCCGCACGCAAACAACGCCCACCACTGACAGGGGAGATGGTGCGGGAGCTTGACTGCCACCACCTGTTCCACCAGGCGTGCGTGGACCCGTGGCTGATGCAGCACAACACGTGCCCGCTCTGCAAGCGTGCAGTCGTTGAAGAGGACGCATCAAACGCAGTCTAGACCAGCACGCTTGCGCTGTGCATAGCATGCTCTTTGTGTACCGACAGAAAACAACACCCAACGCGCTTGGCAGCGTGTACGCGCGCGCGCGTGTGTGTACATTGTATGCGCGTGTGTCAGATAGCGCGTGTGTTTGTGATTGTTGTTCGGTTGATAAGTAGCGATCTTCAAAACAGCACGCCACAATTAATGCTGTGCGTTTGGTCTTTCGCCCCACCACATCTTCTTGCCTTGTCGCGTGCTTCCTTCTTTGTCTTTCATTTTCCATCCTCCCTTTTTCGTTACCTCTCGTCAGCAGACGCAATGCTTTCCTTCTCCATCTGGGTTCTGTCCTTCCTTGTTGCTCTCCTTTCATCTTTCCATCTGTTTATGTGTTCATCTGCTCATGTGTTCGTTGAGTGCGAGCGATTGTGGATTAACAGACCTTACCAGCACGCGAACAGCGCAGTCTTGCCCACGCTGTGTGATGCGTTTGTGTATTGAGAGGGGGTCTTTATTGTGCCGCACGCAAACGTGGGATGAACACATGCGCACGGAACCAATCAAACAGTCATGTCAAATCAATCAATCAATCACAATTGTGTCAGCAGTGACTTGCCGTGTTGTGTAACAAACTCTCGCCACCGCTTGTCAGTTGCGTGATGGCGCTCAATCAGCTCTTCATTCTCAATATGCACTATCATCCATCCACACACACACACACACACACACACACACACACACACACGCACGCACTACTCTTCCCCACCACCGCCACCATCGATCCATCCCACTACAACCCGTCCCCAACTGCTGCCGCCGCCGCCTCGAGCTGCTGTTCGCGCTGGCGCAGGAGATACGCCTGCACATAGAGCATGATGGCCATGGGCTGGCCGAAGAAGACCGACGACCACACCACCACGTTGCCGTACGGCGTGCCCACGAGGAACCTGTCAAGTGGTGTTGGAGGGGGGGGGGATGGGGAATGAGTTGGTTGTGCGGAATAGGCGTGTGGGTGACGACGAAGGTGGAAATGACCACAAACATAACCACACACACACACACACACACACACACACACACACACACACACACACACACACACACACACACACACACACACAAAACCACACATACTTGTCTGTGAGGGCGGCGAGCGGGACCTGTGCGAGCATGGCCAGGAACGACCACATGCGGAAGAGGCCGAGGGGAACGCTGACCAGCACCTCGTGCATCACTGCCGAGAACATGAACACAACCACCATGGCCTGCGTGCGCGTGTACCCCTGCGACGTGAGCGGGCGGTAGACGTGTCGCACCGCCCACTTGTGCACGGGGATGTTCCAGTTCTTCCAGAAGTAGCTGATGGACGTCGCATTCCACCTGCAGCGCGTTGAATGGGGAGGAGTAGGGGGACGTGAGACGTTGACACGGTGTGCATGATGCACATGCTTTACGGATGACCAGACGACTGGAGCATTGAAAAGCAGGCACGTAAGCATCCACACACACACACACACACACACACACACACACACACACACACACACACACACACACACACACATATATATATACACACCAGTCGCGGTAAAACTGGCGGTCGGCGAAACGGAGGAGTTCTCCGATTGCATTCAGGAACGAGTGGAAGTAGAAGTAAAACATGCACAGCCCTGTCATGAAATGTTTCCAAACGCGAATGTAATGAAGAGAAAGGTTTGGGACATTGTGAATTGTAGACATGTGATTGGATGCCAGCACATTAAGTGCGCGGCGTCTCACACATCGCACACGTCGCACACACACACACACACACACAAGCACAAACCACTACTAGCATGAGGGGACGTACAGATGATGTTGTTTGGGACAGAGAGCTTGAGTGTGCGGTCGATGAGATGATACAGGGACGGGTCAGCGCCGTCCTGTGTTGGAGGAGCAAGTGGACAAGTGGACGGCGAGGTGGGGTGGTGAGCTGGGTAATGGGAAAGCTGCTTAACACCACAGCACTCACATTGACGCAGGCAGACAGACAGACAGACACACACACATACACACACACATACACACACATACACACACACATACACACACACACACATACACAGCACCACCCCGCCCTCGCGTGTGCGGACCTTGAACGTGTTCTCGACGGTTGGCATGACCCACTGCTGGGCGAGCGTGACAATGACGGCGAAGAGGAAGACGACCTCGATGATGCGTCGGATCAGGAACCGCACACGCACACGCGGCGTCCTGGTCGTTCGTGGTGGCGAACGCGATGGTGGTGGTGGGAAGCGTGAGTGAACACACACTACAGCCGAAAACAAACGGCAACAAATGAAGCATACGCACATGCACACACATACACACACATACACACACACGCACACGCACACACGCACACACACACATGCACATGCACAAACACACACACACACACATGCACAAACACACACACACATAAACACACGCACACATACACACACACAACACGTGTGGCTGACCTTGGAAACTCAATTTCGTAGCAGAGGGTGGGGAAGAGCATGTACATGTAGATGTTCTTGGTGGACAAGTTCTCCGGATACACAAGTGGGCGTGGCTTCTCCTGCTTCTGCTTGTGATGTTGATGACCATCACCACCACCACCACCATGCTCCTTGGCGATGGCTGCCGATGCGCCATCACTCCCGCCCCGCTTGTGTTTGCCAGTGCTGCCTTGACGTGAGTGCTTCCCGTTCCTGCCTCCTTCATGATCATGTCTGTGGCTGTGCTCATGCTGCTGCTGCTGCTTCTGGTGTTGGTGTGCATCACCGTTACCGTTCGCAGCCCCATCAACCCCGCCCTCCTTCTTCGCAGACGTCTGCCGGCGTCGAAGAGTGCGGACGTCAGCAGTTTTGTTGGAGAAGCTACCGCGACGCGAGTGCTTGTTGGCGTTCTCCAGTTGCATCTTCTCGCGGTAGTGCTGGCACAATGGAGGATGTGTGTGTGTGTGTGTGTGTGTGTGTGTGTGTGTGTGTGTGTGTGTGTGTGTGTGTGTGTGTGTGTGTGTGTGTGTGTGTGAAGACGAGGGTGGTGTTTGTGAAAGTGAGAAAGACGTTGTGGATCACAACAGACAGACAGACACACACACACACACACACACACACACACATACGCTGCTCCATCTCTCCGAGCCAACCTGGTTGACGGCGACGTACGAGATGAGCTTCATCCACACGATGGCCGTCTCAAACAGCGCGAAGAACGACACCAGCGGGGGCGGGTGGATCACAAGGATCAGCGAATTCGCCACAGCCATGCACGCAATCACATTCGTCCAGTGCAGCCTGCAAACATGTGCGTGTGTGAGTGTGTGTGTGTGTATGTGCGAGTGTGTGTGAGTGATAGTGTGAGTGAGAGTGTGTGTGCGTGTGTGTATGTGTGTGTGTTGCAGTGAAGGGATGTGCGCCTTCGCATGTCATGCACCTCATTCATCGCAGCGAACATTGCACGCAGCAGCAAACGATATTCAGCAGTGACACGATGCCCAGGCACAGAGTACTTACAGCCTGGCCACGCGCGGACCAATGGTCTCCCTTGCTGCAGCCTGTGTCAAGTACAATCAGCTTTCGTCAGTGACGACATGAGCAGCATAGACCACCAGGACTGGACTGTCAAAGACCAACATGACGGCAATTCTTCATGCAAACCCAGCAGCACACTTTGCAGTCCGCGTGTAAACTGGGTTGTCTGCCACCACATGCGCACCTTCTCGACAAATAGCGCTGTGAGGATGTAGACGTTGAGGCTGAGGATCAGGAAGAACCCCCAGAGCGCTTCAGGCGTCATGAACACGTCCACGGCCGTCGCGGGTCGAATCAGCAGACCATACCTGACGCAGAGTGAGTACAGGTAGCAGGTCAGGTGGGGGTTGGGGTGAGCTCACGCGGATGAAAGAGCAACTGCATGTGTATGTGTGGTTGTGTTGGAAGGGAGTAGTGTGATGTGCAGCTTGCTGACTTTCGAATGTTTTCGAGGACGAGACGCACACCGAACGCCAGCTGCAGAGATCATGCGATGCAAGTCGTGCATGTGATATGCAGATATGAGGAGAGATGAGAAGAGCGAAACGCACACGCTCACAAAAGGAAAACAACACACACACACACACATAACGCACACATACCAACACACTCACACACACACCACCTCACACACACAGCGCACACACACCACCTCACACACCAACACACACACACCACCACACACCCCACCACACACCCCAACCCACACTCTCACACACCAACACACACACACACACACACCAACACACACACACTCCCCAGACACCTTGCCCGTCTCGTACCAGGGCGATGATGGCGAGGTTGTAGAGACCACGGTAGTTGTTGAAGCCACTGCCGGAGGAAAGCATGGACTCTCGAGCAGCGTGCGCCGGCATCTCGAACATGTGAATGTCCTTCTTCATCTTCTTGGGCGGCTCCAGCGGCAGCACATCCGCAATGCCGGACTTGCGCCGTATCTTCTCCAGCACCCTAAAGTGCCGCAGTGGCGATTCCGTCGACATGGCGGTGCACTGTCCCCACTGCTTGTATTTTTTTCCCTTGCAGACAAGGTGGCTTAAACATCAAGACCCTGCGACACTGGTCCGTTCAAGGAAGCGGAACCAAGCTGGCTGCACTGGCTGGTGCTGTGACAAAGAGGGTCCAGTGGTCTGGTGTTGCGGGTGACTTGTGTAAAGAAGGGTGGTGGCGCAAGCAACAACAGGAAGGACGTGTGTGCGGCTGTAGTTTCGGATTTGCCTTATAACTGCATGGAATCTGAGTTACAATTTTTTATGGTGCCATTTTTCAAGTTTGCCGCCAACCGTCCAAAAAGCGCGCGCTTCTGTTCTGTGCTTCTTCTCTCTTCTCTGTGTGTCCTCTCTCTCTCTCTCTGTTTGTTTGCACATCCTCTGCTCTCCTCCTGCTCTCCTCTCTACTGTCCGCTGGCTGTTCCGACTGGCTGTCTTCTTTGTTCTGTTCTTCTTTGCTTGGGTTTGCTCGTCGGAGAAAGTGCGGGGAGTCTCCCTCGACGCAAGCAAGCAAGGATGATGGGGCTGGCGGCTGCGGTCGCACCGAGAGACACGGCGGCAGAGGCGCTGGCAAGGTCGTCATCGTCGTCGTCCCTGTTCATGGGCGAGGAGTCCAACGTGGCCAGCAACATTGTGGCACCGGCCATGCCGGGAAATGGCGGTGGTGAGAGCCGAGATGAGTACATTGTGCGCCTCAAGAAGGAGCTCAAGAAGTGGGAGCACCGCTTCAAGGCCAAACACGGGCACAAGCCCACCCGCCAGGACATCAAGAACGACCAGGCCATCGGTACGGTGACGGTCCTCTGTGCGTGTGTGTGTGTGCGTGTGTGTGTGTGTGTGTGTGTGTGTGTGTGTGTGTGCGTGTGTGTGTGTGTGTGTGTGTGTGTGTGTGTGTGTGCGTGTGTGTGTGCGTGCGTGTGTGTGTGCGTGTGTGTGTGTGCGTGTGTGTGTGCGTGCGTGTGTGTGTGTGTGTGT